>NC_142928.1:97313165-97333165 GCF_046866305.1 Octopus bimaculoides
ATATATATATATATATGAGAGAGAGAGAATAAAAAATGGTTTGTGATAGGAAAAAGCTGAAGCTAGGTTTGGAATATTGTTGTTTAAAGAAAGGCATTCTAGCCATGACCATCCCAACCTCTTTTTCAGGTATTGTGTATCTAGGACTGCATTATTCAGTGTCCCACTTTTTTTCAAAAACGTCTGAAGTGTAATTTGCATTTTTTTGCAAATGACACCCTACGCTTGTTCTGTTTAAGAAACAAAAAAAGTTAAAATTATTTCTGGTAATAAGTAAAAGAAATCATCTTGGAAACAACATCTTTATTACATGGAACAGCTTTTGCAGCAGGCTGCATCCAACATAGCTCAACATGCTGTCATACTGGTAGGTTTACAGAAAGTTACTATAAATTAAAAATAAATAAGTAACATATATAACAATATGAGAAAATAAATAAAAGATCTCACAAATAAAAGGAATATACATACATATGCCCATTTTATATACATATATAAACATACACAAGCACACATTCATAAGCATGCACACAAACACAAACATTCAAGCACATGAGCGTTTGTGTGTGTATATATGTATGAGTAAATGATACAAGTATGTTATAAATTATTAAAATAATATTGTAAAAAATAAAGCATTTCTGTGTGTAGATATAAATTCTTTCTGGAACTATGAGAAAGACTGTGTAAAAATACATTATCTCGATAAATTTTTTGCAATTCTTTAATAAAATCCAGACAAATGCCAACTAGAATGGGCACTGTTACCAGCAATAACCTAAACCATTTCACTTCCATCATACAAAAGAAAACTGAACTGATTCTACTATTAATAAATCATCATTAGTTTTTCTTACAGAAGGATGAGAGAGATTTTACAGCTTTACTTCACTGTGCTGTGGGTATGTGCAAGTATATACAAACACCCACATAGGTGCTGGTGTATGTGCATTTCTGCATACATATTAATTCATTCAATATTTATTTAGATGTTAGCTATACACTGTACATGGTATTTTATGTACAAGAATAGACAATATATACATGAGTGTGTGTGTGGGTATGTATAAGACCTTGGCAACAAAGTATCACGTAGTTGTAGAGGTTACTGCCATAGATACCTGTACTGCCGTGGTAGTAGGCACTGTCACCATCACAAGGGGTTTGGTTGTAACTGTTTGACCAACAACTTGGTTGCTGGGAAACAGCTGGTACTGGACCCGTGGAATCACATTTAACTGAGTGGCTTGGTTAAGCCCTGGAGACATATGGACAGCCGATGACATCATTGCCATGGGTGAAACAATCTGTGATACAGACTTCATAGGAGTCAATGGAACAACTGAGTGACTGGAGGAAATGCTTGATGGACTGTTAGACATTGTGGTAACAACTGAAGAACCTACATTAGTAACATTGTTTAGTATTTGTGTCCTTGTTATCGACTGCCCTAATAAAGGATTCACAGTAATAGGGCTACCAGGCAAAATCTGTGTGGCTGGTGTTGCAAGAATTTGTTTTACAGCAGACATCACTGGCAAAGTCTGCGTTACAATAGGGTGTGCCACTGATATAACATTTGTTGAAGGAGCTGTTGAAGTTGTGGATGACACCACTAATCCAGTCAGAGTATTAGATGCTTCGATAGTTTTCTTAGATTGGCTTATAGGAGTAGTCAAAGTTGCAACTTTGGTAATTCCAGACACTTTGATGCCAGTTGGTTGAAGACCTGGCTTAATAATGCTTGGAGTCATTGGAACTACTGAACGAACAGAATTTGTACTTCTTCCAAGTTGGCTCACAGATTTCAAGGTCTTTGATGCTTGAACTGTTGTAACTGAAATACACAGACAGATAAATAAGTAAATATAGATAAATATTGTAGAGAGAGAGAGAGATGGACAAAAGAAAAAGAGATTAATAAATTGGGGAAAAACTAAATAAAAGAGCACAAGAAAAATATGTAACACAGAGATAATTAGTAAGTGAAATGAATCATCATATAATTTTAATATTTTCACTCCAGTATAAATTGTAATGATGCCATTTCTTTTATTAATTACATGCTAGGATGGCTGAGACAAATAGAATATTGTGCCAATAACAACTCTAGTGTGTAATTTGTAAAATCATGTCAAGTTCTTAGTGAGAGTAGTATATAACCATTTGAATACTTGATTGAAACTTTTTCAATTCTCATGTTTCTTATGCTTATGGGAAAAGAATGAACATTATAACTTCCCATACACTATTTCCTAAAGACATTACTTTGTGTGCTTCTAAAAACCCTTGATTCCATGAGGGTATTTTTGTATTGTAAAGCAGAAAATTAAAACATTTACACAAATAAGTTAAGGAATGCAAAAATGTCTAAAACAAACTGTAATTTTAGATTTGTCACACAACCATCTTCAAAAATTGTTTTGCATGAATATTCTATGGATCATATAAATTTCAGTTATTTTTGTACATAAATGGAAGTTATTGTATGTAGAACATTCCTAATGCTAACAACTTGTCAATGTAGTATGACAACTCTCTCTGTTTAAAACAGACTGACACAAGCTGAGCAATACTACTACACATAAGTTATTCAATGATAAAGTATTTTCTGAGCTTGATGAAGAAAATCAAACCTTTATTACACACTTTTAGCAATGTAAAGAATGAGTGGTTTAGTGTAGTGTGACAGCTTGAGTAGTGTTTCGTTTATGAGTCGAGAAAAATATACTTTTTAGTTTATTTCATTGAGATGTTTAGTGCTTATGTTGAATAAGACATATGTCCCCAACGAAAAAATGTTATTGCTATTAATGTTCAGGAAGAATGTGCAGTTTAGTGTGAGGCACTAAAATTGCATGTATGTGAAGCTTGTATTACAGAAATTAAAGAGATATAAAAGGGTTATGTTAGGCTATATATGGTTAAAGGCGATGATGAGTGGATCCATATTGAAGTAAATAAAGATAGAGAAACGACCAAGCTATGAAGTATGTTCATGAAAGTAAGTAATGTGTATGTGTGGTGGGGATAGAAAACTGAAATAATTCTATCAACACTTACTATGCTATAATGACTAATTCCCTTAAGCAGGGAATTTTGATAGCTGGTTCTCTTGTCATAATCACTGTTTAACACTTGGATTTAAGGGAAATAACTCAGTATTTGCAAACATTCTCACTCATGTGAGAGGTAACACCATGAAGTAGATATGATTTTATAACTAATTAGGTATTGCTGAAGTTTGGCAGAAATTCAAGGTGGTTTAAGAACAGTTTAAGATTGTTTCCATCACATTAGAGAAGGAAAACATGAATGGCATATACCAATAAGAGGTTATGTATAAGTTTGGAGAGAAGGAGAATGAAAGCACATTGTTTTAGAGTGATGGTAACAAAGAAACAGACATTATTCACATCCAGCAATTGTGAAAGAAAAGGTATCATTTTTCACAAATTTTCTTTATTATCATGCACACTGTGGACAACAGTGACATTGATTATAGGTCTCCAATGAGTTAATTGCTGATTCACTACATCTTTGATGGTGAGAGTGACAAGAGAGTATATATGCAACTCATGAGGAATAAACAGAAGGTATTTTGTTCAACACACCAGCTTATTTGCAATTTTTTCACCTGTTTATACCTTTCACTGATTATACACAAGTATAGACATAAACATGTAAAATGATCTTACACACAATTTGTTTCTACTAAATTTTAATTACAAGGCACTGGTAAACCCAAAGTGTCACAGATCTTTGAACCATATATGATTGCAAAACAAACTTTAACTGAACACTCTACCTGCTTTTTTTGTCTGCAAAAACGTTACAGATAGATGTTTGTGAGCTGAGGAGTGGTTAGGAAAGAAGATTTAGAAAATTGAAAGAAGTTACCTAAGTCAAGATCACAGAATGCTTAGCTGCACTTAGTATTGAAATCTTATTGATTGCATATTGCTTTCTCAATGAAAGATCTCATCAATTAGCCAAGGATGCTACTTATTATGTGTTTTAAAGTATAGAAGACTTATGTAATGAAACAACAATTTCACAATCCTATGTTATAAATACCTTGCATGATACTGAAAATGTTCAGAAAACTGGTACATTTGACACAAGTGTGACAAAAAAATTAGCTAGGGTGACTTGTTTAGCTGATGCACTTCTCTACATGTAACATATTTTACACATCTAGTTATTCTTTAATTTTTTTTCTTTTATTTGTTTCAGTCATTTGACTGCAGCCATGCTGGAGCACTGCCTTTAGACGAGCAAATCGATCCCAGGACTTATTTTTGTAAGCCTAGTACCGCTAAGTTATGGGGACGTAAACACACCAACATTGGTTGTCAAGCGATGTTGGGGGAACAAACACAGACGCACAAACACACACACATATATACATATATATCAACAAGGCAAAAATATTGCTTCAATATCTTTGAAATGTTACATTGTTACCAAATATGTTATATGCCTGAACTAATTTCCTCAATGACTTCATTTTGTATAATTTAGACATGCGCTGCTCTGAGAGAAACGAAATTCTATGATGTAACAAAACAGTTGTTGGAAGAAGAGACAGACAGCAAAGGAAAGATAGAAAAAGTACACATACCTTGTGCTACTGTCGCCACAGCAACATTGGTGGTATTGATACAGTTAATACTATTATTATTGTTGTTGATATTGTTATTGTTGTTACTACTACTACCACTACTATTGTTACTATTACTACTACTATTATTATTATTATTACTATTATTATTGCTATCATTAGTATTATTGTTATTGATGTTGTTGACCAGAGTGGTGGTGGTGGTGTTGTTGCTACTGCTAAGAATAGTCTGCTTCTTTTGGGACTGACGTTGAACCACAGTCTGCTGCAAAATTTGTGTCACCGAATTGCGAGCCATATTAGGGACTAAAGTAAGCGGTGTAGAGGTCTGACCGGCAGTACCAGTTGAAACGACTGGTTTAACTGCTGCAGGTACAAGTGTTGCATTGCCAGTTGTACAAATAACAGGAGTCAGGATGTTGGAAAGCTGATGTGCTGAAGCCAGAATATTGGGTGAACTGTATGTTGTGGCAGTGGTAGCCAACTCTTGTACACGCACTGACTGAGCTGCAAGAAATTAAGATATAACATTTCATATATTTAATGCAAATATAACAAAAAGAAGAAAAAAAAAACTAGGTTAATGAAGTGCTAAATGTGTGGCAGCTGAAACAGAGGTTACTAAGCATTAAAATAAGGGAAACATAGTTATAACATTCACATTTCATATATTGAAATGACAAGCATACTACTTATAAAAAAATGTCAGAACAAATGGAAAATGAGTTAAAGTTGTACCTACATTAATGAAGATAGTAATTTTATATACCTAATGTGGAAGACACTTCCACAGGAAATGGAGTACAGAGAAAATCCAAGCAACAATTTCTAGGTAGGTTTTATATTGCTGTTAATCACTTTATACAGTAGTTGTAAAGATGCCTGTGTATACCATTATCATATCTCTTTTGCATTAACTCTATAATCCACAATAAGCAGTAGTATCTAAAATGACCTTAGATATTAGCAAACAAGAACTTAAGTTAGCATTAGTTAACATATAATGAATTGTAAATGATGACAATTACTTGCAAGTGACCATTATTTTTAATTACTAAATTATTTATTGAAATAAATGAACTTGTGGTTGTCAGCCATGCACTCAACATATCTTGAATCTACACCCCAGGTTTAACATTTTAACATATACACTTATCACACCAAGATTTAATGTCCTTTGATGAATAATAGACAAAATTGAAAGCACTGATATAATTAAGTTAATATTTAGCATGAAAATGGGGTTGAAATGAAAGAATTATTAAAATACCAAACTAAATACTCGACAGTATTTAATCTGATGTTTCCACCTTCTTAGTTCAAAACATGCAAGAGCTGGCTTCAATCATTTTAAGGTCAATAAAATAAAATGCCAGCCAGCATAGCTTTGTACCAATGTAATATATCAATATTTACCAGCATTCAAAAAGTGAAAAATTTAAAGTTAACCATTAACATTACTCTTTTTTTTTTAAATGGTGTAGTCAGGAGGAAGGAACAGCAACCTCTGCCAACCACTCACCTACTGAAACAGATTCATAGGGCTGATGTTCAATTTGAACTTATTGAAGTGGATTTATGTGGGGAAAAATGTGGGCAGTGATATCATTCCTGATGGCCAAGGCCTTGGGAAGGCAAATTGGTTGAAGGTGTGAGGCAAAACAAAATCACCCCAGCAGTGACTGTGAGAGAGACAGATACATATTTCGATACACATCACTTCCAAAATGAGATCAAATCAACCAATTTTACACTGGTGTGTAATAGTGCTCCATAAACAGAATAAAATTTGAATTATGCAATGGGCAATTTTGTTTCACCTAGCTCTGAAGTATATTGTATTTTATAACACTACATCTAAAAAGGGATTTTTCCCAAATGAAAAACTGCAGCCCTTGGCTTTTAAACAATATACATTAAGTTTGTTACATAAAAATAGATTTCACTCTAGAGTTCCTTCTGTTGCATAATTTGAATTTTATTCTGCTTATGTGACACCATTACAAACTAAGTGGATAGTTTATACACTATCACTATATATTTCAGACTGGTTGATTCAGTCTTGTTTTGGAAGAGACACTAGCACATGACACTGACAAGCCAAAACAACAGCAAAATACATATCTATTGCTCTCGAGAAGCTGCCTGAGTGATTTCATTTCACCTGATTATGAAGTATATTGTGTTTTTTAAAGAGATTGTTCCCAGACAAAAAACTGCAGCCTCTGGATTTTCAACAACACATGTAAAGTATGTTACATAAAAAAAGATTATATATATATATATAAAACAAACACACCACACACACATCCAAAAGGCATTGGGTGAAACCTCATAATGTACATTTAAGAGCTCTTATGTCATTATTTGGCTACCACGTTATTCTACAGTAAGGTATTTTCTGGGCTGGAAACACATGAGGAACTCCTCTTTGCATAAGATTAATACAAGGATAACATATTCATATACCATTGATAGTATGTATATATATATACTCAGTAACTTTAAGCTGGTATGTGGTGCAAAACCAAATGTGATCTACTATTAAAGCCTGCTATTCTCCAACCTCATTTTATATTATCCTTACATATATAACACAGCGTATACATATATCATCATCATTGTCGTTTTTAGTGACTGGTTCCATGCTGACATGGTTTCAATGGTTTAACAGGCTGTAGCAGATCTGAGAACTTCATCATGTTCCAATGTCTGCTCTTGCATGGTTTCTACTGTTGGATGCCATTCTTCATTCTAATCACCTTACAGTGTATACGGAGTGATTTTTTCAGGGTATCAGCACTAATGAGATTGACCCATTCTCTTTAATTCTGTGGGGCTACAGTGGAGATGAGGGAGCCTTTATGCTCAGATATGAGAGGTTAAAGTATGAGGGAAGGAGCCAGAACAAAAGAAGGTTTGTTTTTTCCTGCTATAGAGGAGCTACATGGCTACTCTCATTAAAGAATAGAGGGTAGGACTAATTGGAGTAGAGCTAGAAAGATAGAATAGTGGAGATGGGGCAGTGTACAAGGGAAATGAGAGATGTTGAGAGATAGGGAATGGATGAGAAGGTGAGTATAATGAATGAAGAACAAGTGTACATTAGAAGGAAGATAGGGGAGAGTAGGTGACAACTGAAATGATTGGGTAGAATTAAGGGGTGGATATAGTGAATGGTGGATAAGGGTGAGGGTGAAAAATGATACATGAGTTGGGGGAGAGGTAAGGGTGAGTAGGAGATGGCTGACAGTGCAGAAGGGGGGAAAAAAAACAGCAGAATAGCAATAATGATATAGCAGACAGGAGAAAGATGAGAGAAAGAAGGATGATACGTAGGTGAAGTGAGCCCAACCTCATGTGGGTTTGCATCTTGACATTACATGACGTTGTAAACAAGCAGCACTGTCATACCCCTGATGTCATTTGTTTCCAGCCTTCTGTGAAAATCATCTCTGACCATTGGGAAAATCATCTTACTTGGAAACTGGTAAAGGTTAGTGTGGTTCAATGGGATGGAAAAGTGGATGTTAAATGATGATACACATACATATATACGCACTCATATGACTCAAAACAGAATCTTTTATATTACACACATACATATATATATATATATATATATATATATATATATATATATGTGTGTGTTCATATAATTATATCTCCACAATGTATTGGTGAGATAAAACATGTAATCGTTATCAAAATAGCAAAAATTCGTCCACAAAGGTCTATAGTAAACTCCTTATGAATCGATCTCCTTGGTTATATATCAAAAATTTTAATAAGAGTTTTGACACTAATATCCATTTATATTGAAGTTTATTACCTATGTCAACATTTCTGTATAAGGTTATATTTAACTCTCAATTCAAGTTAAATAAGTAAATTACCTTACACATCCTCAGGGTAAAAGGTAAAGAGTAAACACCCTGAGGATGTGTAAGGTAATTTACTTATTTAACTTGAATTGAGAGTTGAATATAACCTTATACAGAAATGTTGACAGGTAATAAACTTCAATATAAATGGATATTAGTGTCAAAACTCTTATTTAAATTTTATATATATATATATATATATATATATATATATATATATATCTTAATATATAAAGCTGAAATTGTGTGTCTGTGTGAAGCCTTTTTAAAAGTTTATAGAAATCCACATTTTCCACTTTTTCGTAAAACTTTTTACATCAATGGAATTTTCTCAATGTGAACTTTCCAGTGCAGTAATTAGATTTTTAAAATTCCGTTTATTTTGTGTGATTTAAGGGAGATTTGGCTGTTGTTTCTAGCAACTTTTATATTTCATCCCTTCTACCTGGAACGCCATTCTTACACACGCGCTCAACATAAAAATATAGAGAGTAAGAGTAAAAGAGGGAGAGAGAGAGAAAGTGATACATACAACGTCATAGATTAAACTTTCATCTCAGTATTCTTTACCTATTTTTCATAACAGATATGTAAAAACACACACAACCACACATACATGACCTGTGACAACAACATACACATTGCTCTCAATCTCTATTCATTTCTCCCCCTCTTCCTCTCTCGCTCTCTCAAACGTATACACGTGTAAGTAAACACAATCATTCACATCGTGGTATATTTACAAAACATTGATGGCATAACTACAGAGTTGTATCCCCCAACTTTGGAAGGTCATAACTTTCATAAAAATGAATATTTTTTAATGAAATTTTCTATGCATATATTATTTATTATGTAGATTCCAAATATACAAAAATTTTCGGTGAAAGTGTTTTGGAAGGGGGTGGGGTACAATATTCAGAAATTCCACTTAAATTCCTCTTAACTTCCAGGAAAATGAATATTTTTTCATGAAATTTTGTACAAATGTACCTTGATGTATGTACATTTCAAAGGAAACAACTGCAGGTTATTTTTGAGAAGTGTTCCCCACTCGGTGGTGTTTCGGAGCAAGTCGTCCATATTTGTTTCATTTTTCTCTATTATGTGCTTATGTGCATCCTTAGATTTCTAATGAAGTAATAGGCAGTGAAGAGAAGCAGTCAAGAAAATTTTTAACTACCCCTATTCCTTTCTCTCCCCCTCTCTACCTCTTCCTCTCTCGCTCTCTCAAAAGCATACACGTGCAAGTACACAATCATTCAGTAAAATATAACTCATGTTCGTCAATGTTTTGTAAATTTACCACGATTTTCACTAGGGTGTTAGGGTTAGGGTTTTAGGATTAATGTTACGGTTACGTTTTTTAGGGTTAGGGTTAGGGTTTAGGGTTAGTGTTAGTGTTAGGATTAGGTTTAGGATTAGGGTTGGGTAATTGTGCGGGTGTTAATCTGAAAAATTACAGATATGTGAAAAGTACCGACCCTGCCATCAATTATAACTTTTGTTGTTCTGTTTAATATATACATGGATTATGCATCCAAAGAAGAGAGTTTGCTGAGGAAAGACAGCAACCGGTTTAAAATGACAGCCACAGACTGCAGCAATTCACCACATTCCAGTAGCTACTTTGAACATAATGCAAAATGGTGCATCAACACCTTCTGCCCAATCTGACAGAATTCTGGCAAAACTGTTTAGCAACAGATCGCCAGCAATTGCTTCATCACAAATTGCCATCCTAGCTCCTGCTATGTATAATCAGGGCAGCGCAAAAAGTTGTTTTGCACAAGCATTTCTATAGCCAATTACACGGATGAAATTTACGTATGCTTAATAATTTTACGCAAAACAGCTTTCAGACTTTCCCTATTAATTTCATCGTCTTTTGAATTATGAACATATTTACATCATAAGGGTTTTTTCATTGTAAGGCTTTCGTTTTTAGTTGATTTTCAGCTAGCAAGACTTATCGTAGATGGCATAATAAGTCACACCCGGACAAGGTCGGGTTATACTGCTAGTATATATATATAGAGGATGTGTTAACTATTTCAGAATAAAAATTTAAGAATCATAAATGGCCCAAACTTTGACTAAATATCCTCTTTTTTCAGCCCCAACATGGAAGCTTTGAACCTAATGCAGACAATGAAAAGGCATGCTGTTCTTGTCCCTTTAGCTGCCAACCACAATGATTAGGGTCAATGCAGCAGCCTACATCGAGATGCTGGAGATAGTCGTTAAACCATGGATCAAGAGAGTTGCTTGTGGGGAGGCTGTACATGTTCCAGTCTGAACAACCCAGAAGTGGATAGTCAAAAATTTTCATGAGTGTGTCACCCATAACATTTGGCCTCCTAGCTCTCCTGATTTAAACCCCCTGCACTACAACGTCTGGAGCATTGTTGGGAGGGAGACCAACAAGCATGCCTGCAATACCAAAGACTGATTGATGTCTACTATTTAGGATGTTATGGCCATATGAATAAAAATCACCTACTCAACACATTTAGTCATTTCAGAAGTTATATCAAGGCAGTAATTAAGGTTAATTAAGGCTGATGACAGCTTTATTGAACAGCATTTTGCTATGTACATAAGAATACGTGTACTAAATTCTATAAAAATATAATGGTTTTTATATTTTATTAAAATTAAAATGATGTTTTCATATAGCTCATGCACCTGTGTATACATATTATATATACTGTAAAAACCCATGTAATTTATGCACTTTTTCCCGCAAAAATAAACTTTAGGGGGTGCGTAAATTACATGAGTAGGTTGTTTCCAGAATTTTTTTGAAATTTTTTTTGTTGAAAAAAAAACAAACAAAACATACAAAACATAAACATTCATACCAGAAGTTGACTCATTTAATGTCAGAATAGGTTTTTACAGAAAAAATAATGGTTTAAATATAATGAAGTTGACTTTTATTTATGCTGGACAGTATAATGCTTACTTTTTCTGTATAAATTTAGTAAAACCATTAAATGGTTAACTACTTCTTAAAGTTTGACAATCATGCTGGTAAACATGGTCCTAGCCATATTTTACATTGCTTGTTTCTACCTATTGCAATGGAGCACCATTGACATACATAGTGATATGGATATTCCTGACTGAAAAAAATGTAATGATATGGATAATCTTGATTGTATGTTTTTATTTTTGTCTATTTATTACTAGGCACAGTTTTATGTTTGCTGTACTGTTTACACCAGTTTCAAACACTGGCTTCATTAACATTAAAATGCCTTCCGGCAGCTCTATTTCTGGATTCAAATGCATATTCAACATATTTAATTTCTCCTTTGCAGTAAACGATTCATAAGTTCTGCCCATACTGACAATAATAGGAATGACAAATTTTAAAGTTTGCTCGACATTTTATAAGTGTGAAAGGATTAGAATTTCGATACGCTGTATCAAAGGTTTTGACAAGAATAGGTGGAAAAGAACTGTTTACATAATCAATTTGATCGGTCACCTTCCACTGTTGGTTGAGTAAAGTGTCATCCAAGCTGATGTTTATTGGTAATTAAACTTAATTTGCAACACTTGTGCATATTTATCAGCTTTGTTTTTTTTTTTGGTAATTCCTATCAACAACTTTTCTTGTGATTGTGATTTGAGAAGACATACAGCAGTATGCTAAAGATCGGACATAATCTCTTATGGGCAAGAAATGTAAAATAAAGCTTATTATAAACAACACAAACACTTTGTAACCTAATAGCTTTCAATATGACACCTGTTAACCAGAAATTATCTTTATTTAATGAAAATTTAATAAAATTTAATCATAAGTAAGTGAAGTTATGCTAAATACAACTAAATTGAAAACCTTTTCCCTCTGACTATATTGGCAATTCTGAAAACTTTTGGGTGCAAATTTTACACGAATAGGAG
Source organism: Octopus bimaculoides (assembly GCF_046866305.1). Taxonomy (NCBI): domain Eukaryota; kingdom Metazoa; phylum Mollusca; class Cephalopoda; order Octopoda; family Octopodidae; genus Octopus; species Octopus bimaculoides. The sequence continues at coordinate 97,325,592 of NC_142928.1, forward strand.
CTTTTTGTAACAGATTTTATCCTGAAAATCACCTGTGTAAATTACACAGGTGCACAAATTACATGGTGTTTTTACGGTATGTATATGTATATGTGTATGTATATATATATATATATATATATATATATATATATATATATATATATATCGTTGCCAGAGCAGATGGGCTGGCCCCTATGCAGATGACATGTAAAATACACCATTTTGAGCGTGGCCGTCGCCAGTTCCGCCTGACTGGCCCTCGTGCTGGTGGCATGTAAAACACCCACTACACTCTAGGAGTGGTTGGCGTTAGGAAGGGCATCCAGCTGTAGAAACTCTGCCAAATCAGATTGGAGCCTGGTATCGCCTCCTGGTCCACCAGTCCTCAGTCAAATCGTTCAACCCATGCTGGCATGAAAAGTGGACGTTAAACGACGACGATGATGATGATGATGATAGTCTGAAAAAGCTTACTTAGAGTAAAACATATAGCCGTTTGTAATGAATTATTATAACTTAACCCTTGAGCATTTAAACCAGCCATATCCAGCCCAAATACTCTACCTGTTTTGTTTTCAAAGCAGCTAAATCTGGCCTCTCATACTTACCCTACAATGTCATTCTAATTTTTTCACATAGATTGGTTTAAGAAAGGAGTTTAGCATATGAAACATTAATTAATAATATCTTCTCCATGGATTAAATCTAATTTATAAAATCTAAACAAACACACATCTTGTTCTAAATAAAACTGAATATATGGTTGCACCATAACAATTTTTTTTTTTAAGACCAGTTTTCTCAAAAAAGAAAATACTTAGAAATTTCCTTACCTAAAACTGGAATTGCAGCCTGTTTTTTTGTAATTATTCTTGGTTCTTCTTTGGATTTCATTGCATGTTTATTATTTATTAATGGGCTGCCACTCCACTGTATTTTCTGTAGCTCTGGTGATGAGATCTGTGTTTTGACTTCCAAAGTTCTTGGAATTACCCAAACCTTTTTTTTGGCTCCTGTGGAAGCAGTGTTTGTGTCACAGATAATTGAATCCAATTTACTTTCACTTGTATTTGACACTGAATCAGATTGATGGGTCTTTTCCAATTCTATTACTTTAGGGGTTGTGTGTAAGGATTTGGAAAGAGACTGAGGTTTGTAATCACTGAGTGCTGTGCTTGTCAAAGGCATGACAGATGAAGTTGGCAAGGAAGGTGCTATCTTGGGTGCAGTAAATTCTTGATTCAAAATAAATGAAGAAGGCACGATGTGGTAACTCAGTGGCCTCTTCTTACCTGGTACAGTTTCTGAAACAGCTTTCACAGGTTGAGATACAGGTGTAATGCTTTCTTCCTCCACATCACTTAAAATGGGACCATTACCCTCTGCAATCAAATATCAAACACAAGGAATTAAGATTAAATTAATTTCAATTAAAAATGAAAGAGAAAACAAGAAAAGAAAGACAAAATGACAGAAAGAAACAAAGAAAAAGAAAGATACAAAATGAAAACTCATTCTCTACCCATGAAACATTTTAAAATATTAGAAATGTATTGTCATTGCAAGTTCTTTGGACATAATTTTCAGTTAGAACATGCTTGCATTTGCCATAGACATGGACATGGAAAATATGGCAGCAGCAATAATATAAACTTAACTTGAGTAATGACAGTACTCTTATAAGTGAAAATCATTACTTAGCCTTACTGATATAATAAACTGCTTTGTTCCAAAAAGAGTAGACACTTGTAGAAACAGTTAATCTAAAAATTTACATGCCAATATCAAATTTGAAGAGAAAATATATCTGAACTAAACTGTTATTCAAAAAAGGATATGAAAGACAAAAATTAACCCTTAATAGATACGAACCAGAATAATAGTATTCTGTTAATTTACTGAGCTTGTCTTTATGTAATGACTTGATCTTTTTGTTAACTTATTTCTGTCAAAATATACTGCTTTTGTTTCAGTTAATTTTGAAAATAATGAAGAATTTAGGAAAATAACTTCACTATTAAATTGGTGCTTAGAACATACATTAACATGGAATTTTGATGGAAGGTTTTAATTTAGGTCACTTTAAACATGAAATTTGTATCATAGAATGGTGCATAATCTCAGGTGAATTGGTATCAAAAGGCTTAAGAGAAATTACATTGGAATGGTTTTCCTTTGCTTTCTCAAGAAACAAGGAAGGATTTGAGCTTAGGATTGCAAGCTGACAACAAAACCAAGAGTAACAAAATGCCTCTCTTGCTTACAATGGTGAATTGTACCATACTCAGGTACCTGTTATGAACAGGGTACTGAAGATAGGATATTAAACACTGGTGTTTCTGCCAAAAGAGTAATATTTTACTAATTTAGTTAATTGTAATTTTCTGTATTTTTAATAATTGTTTTATTCTGGATGCTCCCTGAAACTGGTGAAATGACTACTATTAACATTTCACTTGAACAGTTGCAAGACTCTACCAATGTGTAAGAACTGAGATATACTTGACCTCCAAATCATATTTCAATGCAGTAGAATTTGCTTTATAGATAAATTGCCTTATTTCAGTGTACTTACCTGATGCTGTGGATGTAGAGTTGGAATCAGTATCATCATCATCATTGGTTGGAATGTCATCAATGTTGAACTCTATATTCATACGACTCAATTCCATTTTTAACTTCCGAACTGTCTCTTGAAGAGAGATCTTGTTTCGTGCAAGTCGCTGCACTTCGACTTCATAGTCTTTCTCTCGACGATGCAGAAGCTATAAACAAACAATAAGAAAATTACATGTTAGCTAACAAAAACCATTCACAAGAATAAATGAAACACTTGCAATTGTTCTTACACTTGTTAAGGCAATAACGTTAAGTAATAATAAGATACCAGATATGGTGTTAATTGACTGTACTTTCCTCTCAGAAATTTGTAAAAGGAATAATAACTGCTGCACTTTAAATTATTAAATATATTTTTACTATCAGTAAAGCTTCTGACTGCATTCCCCAACACTCACTTTTTAATAAAATACCAAACACATCTTCAAAAAAACATGATGCTACTGAACTGCACCTCATATTGCGAAACTAATGTAGAACAGCATAACAATGAATCAGAAATCTGTATTTCTTGAAATTTTATATACCATGTATCTTTTCAGCAATTCTTTTTTTCCTATACATTGATGATCTTCCCAAAACTCACAAAATATACAAACAGTGTTATATGCATATGATATCACCACACCTTAGGTATAGCTATAGAAACATTCTAACCCTACATTAACCACCTAGAAGTATGGTATGAGACAAATAGGTTACTAGTAGTACATAACAAATCCATCATTACCTTCAGAATCATCAGAAATACAACATTAAATAAAACCATTTCTCATATTCAACAAAATTTCCATTAAATCACACCCTAGCATCTTTAAAAATATGCTATATTAGGTAACAGTATTAAATACATAATGCTTTAAAAAAATGATAAGGTGGTCATTGCTGGTGCTAAAAAAGAGTATAAACCCACACTGAAGGCAAAAAATGCAAGGGATAACATGCAACAACTACAAATATTAAGAGCAGCCACAGGTGTCACATTTGGTCAACATATACAAACAACAGCATATCTGTTAGAAATATGTTAGACCCTTTATATATAATACCAGACCAACTAGAGCAGTAACCTCACTGCAATAAAGCATAACTTGCAAATAACACAAAATAGTACACTTTGCATCACTGCAGACTACACCTAAAGGTATAGCAATCAAAATGAAAAATCATTTGGATATGCAAAGCATAGAGTTATGTTTGGCTACAGAAAGCAATGCAATCCATGTCACTGCATGTATGGTTAGACTCAAATACCTAGACACATTGAAAACACTTCAGAATACAATTCTTACTACTTGTTTTCAACAAACACATAATGCATGTACACACAAATATGGTAACATCAATAATCTCAAATACTGTAATGGGATGTACTGTGAGACGTACAGCAACAGTCATGCTTTCACCTTGCTACTTTTCCGACAGCTATCACCAACACGTACAAACGCACAAGAACGGAATCGGTATGCGTACTACGCCGGGTGACGTAACGAGTATTAAATACAGATAGAATTTTGAAACGTAAATGCCAAAGAAAAGAGAATCGAAGGGAGGTAACTCTAATGTCTCTGATCCCTTCTTTAAAATTGAGTTTTTGGTCATGAACAGTTCATCAAGTTAACACATCGTAACTAGTTATTAAGGAAAACTGAATTGGGTATAGTTATAGTGTTCGAATACACAATGGCACAAGCAGGCTATAAAGATTTCGTTGTATATGCATAGAGCCAATGCAGATATTTATTAACAGAACAAAATTGAATACAAGAACCGTGAAAACCAAGACCTGACCATATAACAAGGATTTTTGAGCAATAGCATTTTAACACGTATCGTTGTTGTTTAGCCACAGGTCAGCCTCGATCGAGTAGAGCAGACTCATGACCAAAATGACTATCCCGTCATTCACCACGTATTGTGTACCCTGATTATATTGTCTAATGAGTTTGTTTACAAGGTAACAGGATACGTTAAGGGAAATTCGGCTATTATTTTTAACAGGATGAATGACTACATAGAAGCTTTCTCATTTAGCTCACTTAACATGTTTTCCTATGCTAGTTATAGCCTGAGCGATCTACTCCATAGTTTATAGTAAAATATCTTGATTATCCAGTGCTTCATCTGTGAAGCTCAGCATCATAAGATCCGGTATTATTAGTTCGTACCATGTCTGTCTCTGCTACAAGTACTCTATCAATAACTCAGCGCACTTTTTCACTTAAAATTTATCGTTAATTTGCATCACAAGTCCGTACCAGTGCAGTTACTTCTATACGCTTTGACGCTTATATTGCCAACCACTCGATGTCTCATCTTGTACTTTCATGCTAGTTAAACAAATTAACCTATGTCTCATCTTGTACTTCCATGCGAGTTAGAAAATTAACACATCCAAAGGATCATACTCGTTACAATATCCCTCCAGCGTCAGAGGCATCTCTGAAAATGAACATAATATAAGTATTTCTCATTTCACTTCTCTTTAAAGACAGAGCTTCCTCTCCCTCAAGACAAAAGAAACAAAGTTTTTAAAATTCATATAGAATTACTGTAAGTATTCCTTATAAGATTTCATTAAAAAAATTTAATTTGAGCAGAATCTCAGAAAATTTCCTCAAAATTCCTAGTATCGTATCTAAATTTCCCAATATTGAAAATTAAGCTTCCACTTCTAAAATAAATATTAAAAAATTTGAAAGTACATGCACGTATATTAGTAACAGGAGAATATTGACTATAAATTAAACAAAGCAACAGTGGTTCAAAATTTAGGAAGAAGTATCAATGCTTCGGAGAGAAGAGCTCATTAAATAACTATCAGACATGTACATTAAATCTTACTCTAAAACAATGTGATAAGAGGGGAGAGAGGGGAAGCTCGAAAATCATAAATTGTACAGTAATCTAATTAAAATTCATGGAATTAAATAAGTTGAACGATGCTCCCGAAGAACTAATTAGATATACAACTCTACCTTGTTTATCTTCTCTCAAAGGATTTAAATAAATTTCTTAAAACAAAAAATTTAAAAAACGCGTGCGAACATTATTTGTAATACGCAAAATACTAAGGGGCACCAGTAGGGAAGAGCGAACACATAGCTTTCACAATACCAAAATACTGAATAAACTAATACCAAAATACTGAATAAACTAAATCGAGTACCGATTTCAGAGCACGTTCTGTATATTATGTATACACACACACACCACACAAAATACACCCATTTTGTATACATTAATTCCTTTATATGCCTTTCTTTATATTATGTGTCCGATATTAAGTTAACTATAACAGATCGAGGGTTCTGTATTTAATAATTATCATGAAGGCTCATGACTACTTCCACTAGTCTTGCGAGGAGATTGACATTTGAAGAGCAAGTCAATGGAGATCACAGAATCACATTATTTTCTTCTTTAAAATTCCCCGTGGAAAGGTAACACTCGCTAACCCAGTTAGAATAAAAACAACAACACGTGACCATCATCGACCAATCGCCGTGGCCGATGTTCGTTTGCGCCAAGCCATGATCAGACCCATCACGTGAGCGACCGTAACTAATCAGCAGTGTAGAAATGGGCGTTCCTCCCAATTCAATCGTATCGTTTGACGTCAGTTGTTTTAGTTGTCACACAAGCATGTGCAGCACGTGATGGTGTTTCTTGCGTATTAGATAAGATCGCCGTCAGACGTAGAAATGGCCTCATATACTTATCGTTCACTCGCTTGACACCAAAACGATCACGTTTTAGTTCAAGTCAACCTTACGATCGAAAACATTTTAACTACGACCATTACATCTCCTTTAAGACAGTAGCGTGTAAAGGTTGTGAGGGGGATTTTGCTGCGATTTATGAATGCGCAGAGGGTTCATCATTCGCATGAGTATGGTATACGTTGTTGTGGAGGCAGAGAGAGAGAGAGAGAGAGAGAGAGAGAGGGAGGGAGGGAGAGAAACAAAACTGCGACCTGTTTCGCTCAAACTCAAACATGACAGTCTCAAACCGTTTTCTTTTCAGACTATTTAGGAGGACTACATTGTCCCACAGACTTCTACATATATTTATATAAAGATGTATGCGCCTATGTAAAAATGTATGTGTATGTATGTATACATGGGACAATATTGTGTATATATGGGACAATTATATACATACACACACACATATATATATATGTATATGGGACAATTATATACATACACACACATATATATATATATATATGTATATGGGACAATATTATATACATATATATATATATATATATATATATATATATATATATATATATATATATATATATACATACATATATTTATATATACATATATACATATATATACATATATACATATATATACATATATATATATATACATATATATATATATATATATATATATATATATACATATATATGCATATATATATATATACATAGACACACACACACACATATATATATACATATATATAAATTTAAAGAATAGAGTAAACGCATATTATAACTGCATACTTTTATTCCGACATATGTTTCGAAGAATTACAATTTATGCGTTCCATAGGAATCGGCGATGTTAAAAATGTAAACTTCTCTGTCAGAATAAAAGTATGCAGTTATAATATGCGTTTACTCCATTCTTTAAATTTATATATACTCAAATACCCAAAATATCAAGGAGTTTCTACCTCATAAACAGGAGTTACACCACAGTTATTTTGTGATCTTTGCTACCCTGGTATCTATTAACCAATAAATTTTATCCGAGTTATTTATTACTAGGAGAAAATAAATACATATATTAAAATATATATACATATATATATATATACATATATATATATATATATATATATATATACATATATATATACATATATATATACATATATATATACATATATATATACATATATATATACATATATATATATATATATATATATATATATATATATATATA
>NC_142928.1:97340665-97428165 GCF_046866305.1 Octopus bimaculoides
AACATGATTCACTCTGCCTTTAGTCCAGATATATTAACTAAAAAACGACGATGTCTCAACAGCTGTGAGTGTGGTAACCTTCAAGCAAAACCAACTAGATTTATTTCTTGGAACTCTAGTTTAGTTTCTCTGTATGTAGGTCAAAGCAGTCATTAAATCAAATGGAGGTTTTGTGTTTGGGCTTCCCAGTAACATTTGATATTAAATCAAATACAATTTCATTTCTTCATTTGATTACAATTAATAAAGTAATTTAGTTTCACAATTCTTTTTTTTTTAATAACTGCCACTGAAAAGCACAATGGTAAAAAATTTACTAGATGACAAACGAAAAATGGGGAAGACATTGAGGGAACCTTGGAATGTAACTGATATACAACAATTGCCATCACCTACACATTATCACCACCACAACTACACCTACCTCTACTCTCTTCATCACTGCCATCTCTGTTAACATAACCAGCACCATCATCTACATCAGTGGTTCTTAACTGGGGCCCATATGACCCCTATGAGCCTGTATAAGATTGGGGGGGGGGGGGTCATGCAAGCAAAATAGCAAATTAGGGGATCTACAGTGGTATTTTAAAGGTCCACGAAAAAATTTTTTAGCTTTAGATGTATTTATTACAAGCAACAGCTAGGTTTCTGACCACTAAAAATGTTTCCTCAGAGTGTTGTAAACCTACACAAGTGAGATGTGTGAAAAACAAAACAAGAATTTTGAAAGAAGTAGTTATAAAACTAGTTTTTAAACATTGAATGGATATAGGTGTCCACTAGAGTAAAATAGTAATCAAAGAAGTCCGTAAGTAAAAAATAGTTTGGAACCCCTGATTTATATCATCAACTTCATCCACACAATCAAAAATAAATACAAAGCATTTCTTTGCACTGTTGTGGCAGATGCCCCCCAGGTGACAAGTGGGCTGGTCCACTACTAATAAATAGTGAACTGACACAGTCAGTGAGGTACGAGTTGAGTTGTTGATAACAGAGAGTTTTTGAAGTGAGTTGCAACGTTGAATTTTTTTGTTGAAAAATTGGTTGTTAATTATTGCTGTTGATTGTTGATATTGTTCGTTGTTTTTTCTCTCTTCCCATTGGGGGAGAATGGAGAAAGCGCCGGTGGGTGGCCAGAGTTATGCAGCCACAAATGGAGGAGGAACAGAGGAATGAAAACTGGAAACAACTGAAATTAAGGTGGAGCCGAAGAAAATGAAAGAATGTGAGAAGTTGCTGGTGAAAGTTGGAGACACGTTGAAGTTGACACCACCTGCGGAGCTGATAAGCAGTGTAAGAAAAAGAACTGTGGTATTTAATACCATGAAAATCGCAACAGGAAAGATGGAGCTCACAATGGGGATTGAGGAGTGTTTGAGAGGTATCGGGAAATGGACAAAATTTGTAACAGGAGGAAGAAGGTATGCCACAGTGGAGGTGTGCTTTGCAACGGAGGAGAAAGAAATTGGGAGCTCCAGGGAGGCTATGCGATCGGAGGAGTGGGTGCTTTTGCCTTCGTACTGTGGCAAACGTGTGGCCGGAGTGCAAGTGGGCGGGGTGCCCCCAGAGCTGGAGGAAGCATGGCTGATGACAGCAGTAATGTTCAGTGTGAGGGAGGAGGCCAAGATGTTGAGGGCCGCAGGAGCGCAAAGTGTTGACTGCTGGGGATATGGAATTGAACTCACTATCCAGGCAACAGTGGAAAATTAAAATAGAATCAATGAGGAGATAGTGCTGCTCGACGGCCTAAGATTGAGAGTGAAAGTGGAGGGCAATCTGCCTATATGTTTTGCATGTGGGAAGAAAGGCCACATGAAGGCAAAATGCCCACAGAGAGAACCAACAGAAAAACAGGAGAGCACGAACCAGGCAGTACAGGTAGAGATGGAAGAAAATACAACGGAGGAGGGATTCACGGTGGTGGAAAGAAAAAGGAGAAGTGGAAGAATGAGCTCGCTACCAGAGAACCAGAAAAAGAAGAAAGAAGAGGTGGAAAAGAAAGCTGTGACCAGAAGGAAGGCAGACGAAGAGGAGATGGAGAAGGAAAGAGAGAAGGCAATTAAAAAGGTGGATTTACAGAAGGAGGAAACAGTGCTAATGACACCGATTGTCCCAGTGAAGGAAAAAAATTCGGGAGTGCAACTGTGCTAGGGTGAAATGGAGAAATTGTTTGGAGTTGAGGAGGGAAAGACACCAGTAGTGGAAGAAGAAAGGAAAAAACAAATGGAATTTTGTGACATATTCAAAAAACAAAGAGACGGAGAGAAAAATTGTAAAATTTAAACATATTATAAGAGTAAAGTTACCCACAAATGTGTACTCTGAGAATGTGAAGGCCATTGTTGTCGATAAGGACACATACAGGAGACTAATAGACATGTGCGGAGACAAAATTGACCTGCCCGGAGTAGCAGTGGAGTTCGACGAGCTGCCACCAGTAATCGAACTAAAGGACTTGGAGCTTTTTATGAGATATTAAAAAGAAGGAGAAAAAAAAGAGTAAAATTGTTTTGAAAAAAAAAAGGAACAAAAAAGAGGGGAAAAAAAGTAAAAGTGTTTTGTGTTAAAAAAAAAAAAGGAGAAAAAAAACAGATAATTAAGAAAAAAACAATAGAAAAAGTGTCATTGCATTTAGAACAGTCACTTGTGCAGTCCCTTGTCATATAGAACAGTCACTTGTGCAGTCTGTTCATGTGTTCAAATGTTTTGGCAGTGGCTGCAGTAGTGTTGAACAAGAGGGATTCAGAAATACAAGAAAGATGGTGACCCAGCTCAGAATTCTGATCTCAAGTGGTAAAGCTGCAGCTATTTTACTAGTTTATAAGTATGTGTATGATAAGTGAACTTACATTTTTAATGGTGTTCTTATTTAACCTCAGGCCAGCCTTGGTCAAGCAGACTTATGATCAAAGCATTCCAGCTATCACCATCTTTTTCTCACAGCAAACTACCTTATTTAATGAATCCTTTTTTAAATTTATTTATTTAAGATAGCAGATAGTGATTTGAGAGAGATTTAGCTGCTATTTCAAGTAGATTGAGCGCCCATGTAGGGGCTCTATTACTGACTTCATATTGTAGTAGTATTGTTGTTGATGTTTAAGGCACTGGTATTTGATTGAACACTACATTTTTTTCAAGATCCATTTAGGCTCAGGAGAGTGCACAAGCTAATGAATGGTACTGTCCCATCTTAATTTGAAGAGATGTGAAAATACTAATTCAAATTTAAACATTTTATTGATTATACAAAAACCAAATTCATATATACATAATAATGTATATAGCTTTACAGAAAAATTTCAGTCATTATCAACGTTTATAGGGAAGAACCTACATTGCCAGAGAAACCTGTATCTAAAGGTGAAAAGTCCTGCATTTTATGAGAATGCCTTCACAAAATATAGAAAATAAGGTGTGAAGGAACGGAGCCACTGATTCTGATCAACATTCCTTCGCTAACACAAACAAGTAAGAGAAAATATCTTCTGCTCGGATAAAGAACTAGAAAGTTGGAAAAGCTAACGAAAGATGAAAACCAGAAGGAAGAAAATTATCTGGAAAGGTAAATTTTCGGTGGTTTTCGGTAGAAGACGGAAAAGGGCGGAACCAAAATAATGAAACGAAGCTGTTCCAACACAGTATTTTATATATAGGTAGAAATCAATCGATACAGTTGAATAAAAAGTTAGTCTGACTGCTTCTGAAAACAATGTTTAAGTCAATGATAGTTTTATCAAACATGTTACACGCAACCCTTCTGACAAAATATATGTCAACATGACTTACCATCTAGATTATCATGCAACACATGTGGATTTTAGATAAGGGAGAAAGAAGTGTGATTTTGGTGGTAGTGTAAACGAAACGGGTTCAATCATTTAACTGTGATCAGCTTATTAAAGAGGATCTTCAGTAACGGTTCTAAAGTAAAAATAAACACAATTAAGTCTATTTTACCATTAAGAAAACAAAAGGAAAAGAAAAATGACGTGTAGTGTATTAATACAAAACGCGCGCGCGCGCTTCCGCACAATTACCCTTAGCCAAATCCCACTCGCAAGGCATTGACAGCGTTAACAGGTGAGGTAAGAATTTGTGAGAATCCAAGATTATAAAGATATTATGGTGTGAAATATCAATCAAAAGAAATTGCAGCTTGGTGAGACAAATTAGAAAAAAAAAAAAAAAAGATCGGCCGTGTGTGAATTGATAAAATTATTGAAACAAACAAACCCTGAAAGTAATTTATTAAATCTAAAGTAACATTATGATGTTATAAACTGAACGCTTAACTACCTCTTCGTGATTAATTAAGTTGATGAAGGTGTGGCTGTATGGTAAGAAGTTTGCTTCCCAACAACATGGTTCCAGGTTCAATTCTGTTGCGCGATACCTTGGGCAAGTTTTTTCTTCTACTATTGCACCGGCTCAACCAAAGCCTTGTGTGTGGAAACTGAAAAGAAGTCCGTCGTAAAATATATAGACCTGTATGTTTGTCCCCCACTTCGCTTGATAACCGATGTTGTTTTGTTTACGTCCCCGTAACTTAACGGTCCGGCATAAGGAGCCGATAGAATAAGTGGTAGGCTTTAAAAAATAAGTACCGATGGGGTCGATTCGTTCGACTAAAACCCTTCAAGGCGGTGCTCTAGCATGGCCACAGTCCAATGACCGAAAGAAGTAAAAGATAAAGGGTAACAAACGAGAAAGTACATTTTATTACCCCAAAATGACGAAGTTTGTGTAATCGTAATAAGAAACGCAAAAGAGTATATTGAAATCTATAGATAACAAAAAATATCCCTTTAAACTAAATGAAATATCCCTTGTCCTATGCGGGTTTGCGATGGGCAGTTCCACTCAGTTCTTCGTCAATTTATCTTTTGAAGTAAAATTTTGCACACTCTAACTACACATATTTACTTTTTAAAATGATTGATATAATTAATCTACTCCTAACATTTTAATATCTAATCTAATTACCGCGCAGAAAATCTATTTGGCCTAACGCAGCCAGGATTACCATTAACTATCAACCTTAACGATCCAAGGACTAATCTACATAAGATCTAAATGCTTTTTCACCTTCCTCTATGCAGTTTTTCTCAGTTTAAGCCCGACTACAATCCAACAAAGCAGCAACTTACATAAAATCAATTCTCTAAAAGACAACGTGAGAGAAAACAATATTGTTTATATTCGATATCAATTAAGATTCCTACCCCTACATGACAGAGTAAACAATGTGTTGCCCACCGCCAAAAAAACTGGCAGGTTTTTTTTAACAGTTTCCATCTGAAAGGTTACTAATACCACAAATATAACGAGAGTTGAGATATAAAAATTAAAAAAAGAAACGGTTATAGAAGTTGGCTTAATTATTCTTTCTTTTGATATCAACCTTTTCTATCTTAATCCTACTAGAGCAGATTAAAATCATAGTTTACAAGACAATTCGTTTGATACAGCGTTTTGCCTTCATTTATTATTATAGTCCATCAGATGTTTCCAGAAAGGTCGGATCAATTTCGTGAGAGAAACATTCAGTAACTAACGCTATGTCTTTAAAGAAAGAAAAAAAAAGTGAACCACGAGATGGATTTAGCACAGACCTCACTCTTCCATCAAGTAATTTGACAGTTATTTAACTGCAGCCGTACACCACCCCACCCGCCAAAGCTGTACTTCATAATAATGGTACATCCTCCGACATCTCACTGCAGTTTCACTAGATAAAGTACATATCTTTTATCTTTTACTTGTTTCACTGTGCTGGAGGGTTTTAGTCGAACAAATCGACCCCAAGACTTATTTCTAAAACCTAGTATTTATTCTATCGGTCTCTTGCCAAACCGTTAAGTGACAGGGATGCAAACACACCAACACCGGTTGTCAAGCAGTGGTGGACACACACACATACATACGACGGGCTTCTTTCAGTTTCCGTCTACCAAATCCACTCACAAGGCTTTGGTCGGCCCGAGGCTATAAGTAGAAGACACTTGCCCAATGTGTCACACTGTGGGACTGAACCTGGAACCATGTAGCTGGGTAGTAGAGGATTTTCCACTACTGTTGATAGTAGCAGTACACAATAACAATATTGCTTATTTGTTTTTTGCCTTTACTAATTCCTGATATATAATGGATTACATTTTGAACAGCGGCTCAAGATAAACTAAGAAAATATGTCATTGAGGTAACAAATGCGATATGCACATACAAATCTATCTGCGCAATAGTTAATCTGAAAATTTACCATAGTATTTTGAGGGATTTTGGAACATTCATGCCTTTTGCATGGCATTAGCTTCCTAAGTGAAATATGGTCCCAACTGGGAACAGAAACCGCGTCGCTCACACACTGATTTAAATACTACCACAAAGCAACAAATTGGGTTGCATCGACTTACGTAAATATCTGACACAGGTTCAAGAAACTGAGCAGGAATGATAAAAAATGACATCGGGTGGATATGATCCAAAAGTCGCCGGGTCAAAAAAAAAAAAGTATCTGGAATATACCAGATCGATTCAACTGGCTACGTATGTGGCCGTGTTAAAAAAAAACAATTAATAAACAATGTATGAACGCATTAATGGAGATGGAATAAGCTATAATCGATACAACGTGCCGCCACATCAGACAAGAAAGGCAATCATTATTTACTACTAAGCTTCAGATGTCAACATAGGTTGCAGAGGTGCAATAGAAAAAAAAAGCTATTTTCATTAAACAAGTCAACTTTGCCTTTCATGTTTCTAAGATCGACAAAATAAAGTACCAATCGAATACTGATCGATATAATTAAGTATACCTCGCCTCCAAAATTGAGGCCTTGTGCCTATTGCTAGAAATCAATATTTTCATCGGTAATTATGAAAATTAATTTAGGGCGTGTCTCAGCCTTTCACGAGTTTGTCGGTAAGCAAACGAAAGAAATTTCTTTATTGTCGCTGGAAATGCTAGAAATAACAGCCAAAATAAGATAATGTCTCAAAAACACGAAAAAATGGAACGGTCATGACTGGTACTTTTGATCATAGGTTAGCTCAAGCAACACTGTCGAAATGTTAGCAAATAAATCGCTAAGTAAAAAGGTCAAGCTGAAATAGGAAACACTAATGGAAGTCGTGTTCACAGCTAAGATCTAGTCTCTAAGATTTGCTAGAATTAACCAAATCTTCAAATTATTCTGTGACTATAAAAAGAAAGAAAAACATTAAAAAGTAACCTTACAAAACAACCAACACATGAAAACTAGATTGAATGGTCGCGACTTAAATGCTCGTTGAACGACAAATATCTGGAGAGAAGAAAAAAACGTATAAACATCAAGCTAGGAAAAAATGTCAAAAAGAAGGAGCATCCAAGCACAGAATTCGCAAACAAACAGAACAAGCCTCCTCATTATAGTCCACAAATCTGTTTTGATGCACGTCACTAGAGTCGAAGAACAGGCAGCAACTGTAAATATCAGAACCTACATATTTATACGATGGACAGTGGAGGGAGTGCGAACTGCAGTCAAAACTATAGGAAAACGATGATCTAATACGGCGCAACAGATCGAGTGGAAAGCCCGTAATCATTCGACAAACGATCCAATGCGTAGTTGCTTGACCTACTATAAATAGTAACCAAATCAGAGCCTACTGTTTTAATAACAAAAAAACAAAAAAAATATTGGTCTTAGATACAGTGAATACGAGGGAAAAATAGGTTGATCGTGATACAGTGGACACCAAAAATGTGTTGGTCACACCTTTCATCAAAAGCCTGCTCGATAGGAACTAACCCGTGGCTAAAACACAACAGTCGGCATACGTGTCACAGGTCAGTTAGACGATGGCTGACCGCACTACACAATGATAGATCCCCTACATAGTAATTGAAACTGCTAGAAACAGAAGCCAAACCGCCCTCAAGTGAGATCCTACTATCTTAAAATGGAACGCTGGATAATGTAGTCGTGGTTATATGCTTGTATAAAGGTGGGGATGACCATGGTTGGAATGTTTTTGATGATAGGTTTGCAAAATCAGGAGTGACTTGGGGACTAATCAACAACTAGAGCATTCCATTTAACGAACTACTGTTACTATAAGTTCACTACTTCTGCGTGTTCTAGTCGATAGTTTGACTGAAGCGACTACGTTTGACCTAAAACACAAAACAGGATGAACTAGTCACTCTCCGCATGTACCAACATGTGACGAAATTTTCACTTCAATTGTTTCTCACTTCACCAATTTATAAATACTAAATACTATTTTCCCTTCACCTCGCCTTCCTATGACTACAACCCTTACTTGTCACCACCCTATCTTCCACAGGCTGCAACAAGTAAACTGACAAACACATGTTTACATTTCAACAAGCATGCCAAACCCATTTTTCACTCTTCAAACTCAGCGTGACATAATACGGTCTCTTTGGCATATATATCAGGCGTTGAGGACGCGAGTTTGCGTCTAGGGAGAGGAATACAGAGAGAAATGGGGAGTGGGGTCTAAATAGCGTGTGAATTGAAAAAGTGTATGTATGTATGTGTATGAGTGTAGGCCTACTTGCACATGTGTGGCCCCGCGTGAGTTTGTTTCCTCATAACTTATTTCTAAATGAAATTTTCTATACTTTGCTGATGTTGTATATTACGATTATATCGGAATTTTAAAATATTCATTTTTCTGAAAGTTACGAGGAAACAAAGTCGATAGAGGAGCACACTAGTGTAGGCTTATTTCCCCCACCTTTCTCTCATATATATTTATACACACACACACACACACACACACACACACATATCTGCCTTTCGTAAATATTACGGACTGTATATTTAATATAATGTACATGTCTGAATAGCCCAAGAGCGGATTTCTTTGCTCAGCTGGGTCTAATTGTCTACATACACTGCATGAATATCATTCGGCCGGTACGTGTGTACCAAGTTTGATATTTACATAATATTGTTGTGTATATATTGTTCCGACCTAATGAGGTGCCTCAATTTAAGTACCTAATTCAACTGAATCTTTATCTCTCTCTCTCTCTCTCTCTCTCTCTCTCTCTCTCTCTCTCTCTCTCTATATATATATATATATATATATATATATATATATATATATATATATTAAATATATATTTTTATAAAACAAAATTTTATAAAATATATAGTATCTGTTAATAGTCTTAGCAAAAACCTCACAGGTGAGTTTTTGTATGTATATATATATATATATATATATATATATATATATATATATATATATATATATATATATCTTAAAAAATAGAGCTCAAAATCGATGCATTGAAGATACTTTATTGCAGCAACAATTATAATAGCAGAAACAACAACAATAAGCCAAACCTATGCACATAGACTTTTTATACGCATATTTTTATATATTGTAATTGTGGGCTCAACGTGCGCGTGTAATGGTATTAATAAAGCAGGATGTTTATAGAAGAATAAATGTATTACAATAAAATAAAGACACACTAAATTCTTATTTTACCATGTTCTAATTGTTTATAAAAGCGAAAACCCCAATCCACGCGTGTGATAAAGTTTAAAATAAACTACACTCTGAATTGTTACTGCTGTAATTAATGTGGGACTAATAAGTTGTATGGGGAAACAGATGTAACGTTACCATACACGCTGTAGGAATTATGATAAACAGATTTTTAACAGCTCATAGAACGCTTTCATTCCGAAAATATAATTTAAGTTCCATTAGATTTCTCCTTTACAAGCACATAAATATTATTTGCTCTCTCTCTCTCTCTCTCCCATACGATCGCTAAATATGACATCGTCAGTCGAACCAGATAATACAGTGCCTGTCATTAGCGTAGGCAATATGTGTTTTTTGTGAGGTCCGGGGATGGAAAACGGAAGGGCCGCCCCGGGCGGCACACACTCTAGCTACACTAGTGGTATCGGTACTTATTGTTGTTGATGTTAGGCCACAGGTATGCCCAAATCGAGTAGACATTAGTGGTATCACCATTTTATTAAGACATTCTAGAGTTGGTAAGTTGGCAGAATCGTCAGAACATCGGGAAAATGCCCTGCGGCATTTCTTCCATCTCTTTATGTTCTGATTTCGAATCCCACCGAGCTGAACTTTGCCTTTCATCTCATCGTGATCGATACACTAAACGAAGTTGCTGGTCCTATCAGACCTGTCATCAGATTTTGGTGCCTGAGAGAATTTCAGAATATTCCGGGTGGGCACTAATTTATATTGCGGGAAGATTTTTGTAAACTACAGGGTGTCCACAAAGTCTGGATACATGGAGTAAATAAAAACATAAGCAATTAAATATAAGAAATAACAATTTCTTAACGTATGTGTTAATCCCCATGTGGGTACATGGGAGTAAATAAAATCATAACATAGACAATTAAATATAAGAAATAATAATTTCTTAAAGTACGTGTTAATCCCCGTGTACCCAGATTTCGTGGACACCCTGTATATTTTCTAAATCTGAAGGTGTACCACTGAATAGTGAAGGTGCAGTGCTGTCCAGTGTCCCCTTACCAATGGGCATTGATCCTGTGCCTAAATTATAAATCATCATTTAGACGTGCCCTACTTGTTAAATTACCGTGAAACTATTACACAAATACGTGAACCCTAATGCAATTCTGGAACCGATGTTACTTGATATAATGTAACAAAGCTGGCCCTTTAAATTACAACAAACAAAATCCATCCGCCGAGCTTCCAGTTTCCACCTACCCTAATTATACAAGATGTACCAAGAAGTACAATATGCATTGCGTCCATAACTTCGGGAACAGTAGGTGTAGGAGGTGCACTTGCACTTCCTAAAACTTTTGCGGGGCAATGAAACGTTTGAGCATCCTCTTTAAAAACTTCATCACCAAAACGAACGAGTATAGAAATATTTTTGGACTGATTTGAAATATTACTTTTCCATTATTGGATTTATCTGATTTGATTGATGTACAAATATAATAATCCTTCCTACTATAGGCACAAAGCCCGAAATCAGCGGGTAGGGGACAAATCGATTACATCGACCCAGAAGGATGAAAGGCAAAGTCGACCTGTGTTTTGATATTAAGATTGAAAACAAATCGACCTTATTCGTAAAAAATTTTGGAGTAGGGTTTGCAGCCCCTAAGCAAATTTTGTTGCTGCACCTATGATAAGTCAGTTTTAAGATGGAGGGTATGATATAAAAGAGAATTAGCTGCTATTTCTAACAGATCGAATAACTATTTAGTCTTATAGGCTGTAGTAAAATTTGTGTTAAAGAAATGTGAAGCAATAATATTGTCTTAAGATTTGTAAAAACGATACATGCCCTCCTGCTAGTAACACCATACATATGACCTTTGCCGTGAGTTATATACATAAATGGATTCAGAATGAGGTTGATATAAAACATCTAAGACGATATAAGGGTTGTTGGGGGAATGAAATAGAAAGTACGTAAACGATCAATATATAATTAAGCTGGGGTTATAACCGTGGGTGTATGTGTATGCATGCTCCAGTTAGGTACCAAGTAGGCTCAAATGAAGCAAACCTCTGATCAAAGTCATTTCACACATCATTATTTTTGCTTCAGACAGTCAATATGGTAGAGTGTATTTGAGGGAGATTTAGTTATTATTTCTAACAGGTCGAGCGGACACGTAGTCACCTTCGCTGACTCGCTTTCTAAGCATTTAAATGTTAATGTGGACGTTTGAATAAATAGAATAAATGTCAACAAACAAAGACACACGTTTATATCCAATATATATATATATATATATATATATATATATATATATATATATATATATATATATATATATATATATATATAAATTTTAAATGCAAAAATAAAAACAAAAACACAAAGGATTCTGCGGTACACGTGTTTCAAGCTTTATAGTTGTTACATACATACATACGTACACAAACACACACACACAGTGCGATGGGTAAATTGTCGCCAATTTATATTTCCAATATCACACATGCGCATTGTTTGTTTTTTATTTTATCGACTACACAGTACGGTAGGGTCATTGGGTACCGCCTGTGAGAAAAAAAAGTACCATGACACAATTCACTCTGCCAGTTTGTTGGAAACGACATACTGTACAGCTTGGCATTCATGCTGGAAGCTCCAATATGAACATTTCAGAGTGTTTGGCTGTCAATGTGAGGACATGTACCAAGAGTGATAAAAATCAAACATCCAGTCAACATCATGGTGTTTGGAGTGATCATTAGTTATGCCTCAATTCATCTTCCCACACAGCCTCAGACTCAACACAGAGGCCTATATCAACTACTTCTAGTTTTTCTCCCTGGAGTGTGGCAAAGGTTGTTTTCTGCACATTTTCAATGTTTATTGCTCCTGAGCATCTGCCATATACAAAAACTAACTTCCTAGTTGACCTTCCTTTGATATTGCTGCACCTCTTATGTGTCCATAGCTTACACAGGGTACATCTTATGGAGTTTCTACCTACGCCTTTTCTACAGATCGAGCAGGGCCATCTACCTGAAGGGGTTTGTGTTTTGTCTACTTTCCTACTTATTAGAACTTTGGTTTTAGCTAGGTTGACTCTAAGGCCCTTCGATTCTAGTCCTTGCTTCCACATCTGAAACTTCTCCTCTAGTTCTGATACTGATTCAGCAATTAGGGCAAGGTCATCAGCATAGAGGAGCTCTCATGGGCATCCTGTCTTGAATTCATCTGTTATTGCCTGGAGGACTATGATAAATAGGAGGGGGCTGAGGACTGAACCTTGGTGGACCCTTACCTCTACCCGGAATTCTTCACTGTACTCATTGCCAACCCTCACCTTACTGATAGCGTCCTTGTACATGGCTTGCACAGCTCTCACTAACCACTCATCTACCCCTAGTTTCCTCATTGACCACCAGATAAGGAATCAGGGGACCCTGTCAAAGGCTTTCTCCGTGTCAACGAAAGCCAGGTACAGAGGTTTATCTTTGGCTAGGTATTTCTCCTGCAGCTGTCTTACCAGAAATATAGCATCAGTGGTGCTTTTCTCTAGAATGAACCCAAACTGCATCTCATCTAAACTGACTCTCTCCCTAATTAGTTGGGCTATGACCCTCTCAGTGACTTTCATTACCTGGTCCAACAACTTGATACCTCTGTAATTATTTGTGTCTAAACCATTACCTTTACCTTTGTAGCAGTTGACTATGGTGCTGCTACACTAGTCATTGGGTATGACTCCTTCATGTATCACCTGGTTAACTATACGGGTGACTAGGCTATAGCCGACACTGCCAGATATTTTGAGCATCTCTGCAGTGATTCTCGATGGGCCGGGGGCTTTCCCTGTCTTCATACTCTTGATCGCTTTATCTACCAAGGTACTGTCAATTAGGATAGCTGGTCCCTCTGTTGGGCTGACATGCAGCAGTCTCTCTTTCTCCCATTCATTCTATTTATTAAGCAACCTTTCATAGTGGTGTCTCCAAACCTCTCTCTTTGCAGCCTCGTTTAGTGCAGTGAGCCATCATCCATGCGGATACATTTCTCTCCTATGACATCACGATTCTCTCTCACACACTGTCTTGCAACACAAAATACTTCAAGTCTTTGATTCTCACGGCGCAGAACATTGGCAAATTTTTTCTGATCTGCTTCTCCTCTGGCTAAGTAAACCTGTCTCCTAGCTTCCCTTCTGGCAGTCTGATATAATTCCCTGCTACCTCTGTTCTTCCAGCCCTTCCAAGCCTGTTTCTTTTGTCTAATAGCCCTGTCAACTACATTGTTCCACCACCACATTACTTTGGGTTGAGAGGGGACTTTGCACCAACCACAGATCTGGTCGGTGTATATATATATATATATATATATATATATATATATATATATATATATATATTGGGTCATCCCATAAATAAGGCAGTTTTTTCAATTGCATGAACTAAAAGTAGGAAAGGAACAGGATATACTAGCTGCATCAATTTGCTATAAAAGGAGGTAGTAATTTCCCCATGTCCTTATTCTTAGTGGAAGTTTTGAAGAGTGCAGTTTGATTTTAACTTATTTTTACAAAGCCATTTTGTAAGTAACAAAGAAGCATATTCAGCATATTTTGCTTTATGAGTTCAATAAAGGCAACAACGCAATGGAAAGTGCGAAGAATATTAATGCAGTATACAGGAATCAGACAATAAGCTTATGCCAATGTCAACAGTGGTTCCAGAAACTCTGAGCCAGAAACCACAGCCTAGAAGATGAGCCTTGTCCTGGAAGATCTTTAGAGCTCAACAAGGATGTCCTGCAAACTCTGGTGTAACAAAATCCCATTGTAACTTTTGAGAAACTAGCAGAGAAGCTTGGATTTGGTCATTCAACCATTCATCGACACCTGTGTCCCATCAGAGAAGTCATCAAATAGAGTCAATGGGGTCCTCACAAATTTTCTGAGTCTAATTACGTGCAGAGAGTGAATGTGTGCTCCTTGCTGCTGTCACATCTCACGAATGAACCTGTTTTGAACCGAATAGTAACTGGTGATGAGAAATGGGTTCTCTATAAAAATGTCAAGCACCGAAGAGAGTGAGTAGGGAAAGGAGAAACACAAGCACTCCAGGTTAAAGAAGGTCATTACCTATGTAAGATGTTGTTACCTGTTTGGTGGGATATGAAAGGTTTAGTCCACTTTGAACTTTTAAGCCTAAACCAAACAATAATAAAAGAGATCTACTGCAAGCAGCTTAAGTCAGTGTTAGAAGAAAAATGACCATCTTTGGTTTTAAGACAAAAGGTGTTCTTCCATCAGGATAATGCATGGCCACATACAGCGAGGATGACATTCCAAAGGCTAGAGCAGTTTAAATTGGAAACGATGCTCCACCCACCTGATTATCATCTATTCTGCAGTCTTCAAAATCATTTGGACAGAAAAAATATGAATTCTGTAGATGAGGTCAGAACAGTACTATTCTCTTTATCATTGGCATAAAGCCATGTTATACAGAGTGTACAGTGGCACAATACAAAAGACGCACATGGGGAATATAAAATGAAAATGAATGATTTATGAATTATTAATTAATGGTGATGAAATGGCTTCCCACCCACCAAAGCGGAAAGTTCCATTTTACTGTTCTAACTGTTCAGTATTTATCATGATTTATTACAATTATATTTTACCTTGTTTTAGTCTTCCTCCCAAAAAATCCAATTCCGCAAAGTCTATTACAGTTGGCATGTCATGTATTGCACTTTAATTGCCATACATTCAATTTTTTCACCAAATCTTTCCTTCAATTTTGTCGCTTTTCCATCGTCCAGCAGTACTGCTATGGTGTTTTCGTCTGACATTCTGACTCTTGCAACACCTTTCATCTTTGTTACCTGTTTTTCTATCTCTCTCTCTCTTTTACTTGTTTCAGTCATTTGACTGTGGCCATGCTGGAGCATCGCCTTTAGTCGAGCAAATCGACCCCATGACCTATTCTTTGTAAGCCTGGTACTTATTCTATCGATCTCTTTTGCCGAACCGCTAAGTTACAGGGACGTAAACACACCAGCATCGGTTGTCAAGCGATGTTGGAGGAACAAACACAGACACATAAACACACACACACACACACACATACATATATATATACATATACATATATACGACGGGCTTCTTTCAGTTTCCATCTACCAAATCCACTCACAAGGCTTCGGTCGGCCTGAGGCTATAGTAGAAGACACTTGCCCCAGGTGCCATGCAGTGGGACTGAACCCGGAACCATGTGGTTGGTAAGCAAGCTACTTACCACACAGCCACTTCTACACCTAAAACGATATGCATTTTTTTAATACAACTATTCTTTTTTCATATTTTCCTGTTGGTATCTTCCCTGACTCTGTTCTTCTTTCCGGTCGTTCTTGCTGTTTCTCCTCATTTTTGCTTGTGGAAGGTTCTGGTTCTGGTTCTAGCGCTTGACGTGGTGTTGCTTCATTCTCTCTCTTTTCCTTTGCTGCTTTTCTTTTCTTTTTGGGTGGTGACTCACCCTTTCCTTCACTCTCAGTTTCAGCTACTGCTATTTCCTTTTCCACTACTGTACTTTTCTCCTCCTCCTGACACTCCTCTGTCACTTGTTCTTGTCTCTGGGGGCACTTTGCTCTTATGTGCCACCTTATACTGCAACCAAGGTCAGAACAGTACTGGCGGAGTATTTTTCATCATGGACAAGTGAATTGTGGAAGAGGGGCCTTGCAAGTCTACCAGATAGATGGAAGAGCATTGTAGAAAATGAAGGAAAGTATATTTTAGATTGAAAAAGAACTTTGTTTATCTTAATTTTGAAAAATAAAAAGTATTTAAAAAAATGCATTATTTATGGGATGACCCTATATATAAATAAATAAATATATATATATATATAGAAAGAGAGAGTATATATTATACTCTTTCTCTACATATATATATATAATAAAAGACACAGTTAGTGGTACACACATTATTCAGTTGAAATTCTGTGTGTCATTGGTATGGTGTAACTTCTGAACACTTTTTCTTCTGTGTAATAGATAAAGTTCTTCATAACTTGCTACCAGCAGAGCTATCATCACATAGCTTCAAATACTAAAGGGTTACCCTTTAGTGTTTTAACCAGGTGTATCCAGCCATAATATTCAACCCATTTTATGTTAAAATCTGCCAGATCCAGCCTCTCACACCTGCCCTCTCTACAATGTTATTCTAAGAGTAAACAATCACATCACTGAAATCTTGACGCTACAAGATAGTAAAAAAGGGTAAAGACCTTTAGTCATGAATGACCATGAAAAGTTCCCCTCCAAAGCACAAGTCCAAGCAAGGCTGATTATGGAAAACCAACAGTCGCTCATGCATAGCAGCCTCCCTTCTCTGCACCACGTAAGGGAAAGGCAAAGGCCAATACAGCTTGATACCAGTGACATTGCAACTCATTTCTACAGCTGAGTGAACTGGAACAACAAGAAATAACATGTCTTGCTCATGAAAACAACACACAATCCAGTCCAGGAATCAAACTCACTACCTCATGATTGTGAGCCCAATGCTCTAACCACTGAAGCTACAAGATAATATGTGATTAATTCAAAACAATATGAATGAATAAGCATTACATTTCACAGAGTAATCTGAATGCTAAAGGGTTAAAGTCCCCAAGCAAGAAATGCACTGGTGCCTAGCACTAGGTTCCTACAGCCTTTGGACAGTATTGACTAGTGGCATTCATTTCATTTCGATAATGTTTACTGCATCCAACCATCTGCTCACAAGCTAATGTGGGAACCTCTATGTAGTGATTTGAGATGCTATATGTAGTAGCCAAATCTCCCTCAAACCACATTATACTATTTTATGAGACTGGATAATGAAGTCTGAAGTTCACTGAAAAAAAAGAATAAGAAAAGAGAGACAGAAAAAAACAGGATGGTCATAGTTCAAATGTTTTTATCATAGGTGTGCTCAATCAGAAGTGAGTAAAGATTAAACAACTCTTTGCTTGTTGTTACTCATATTTCAGTCTATTAAGTACCAAAGTCCAACCATTCCATCTCAATTCATTCTCTTTTCAAGCTCTGATATAAATTGTACCATTCTTATTCATCCTCTACAATTCAATAATTCAACAGCACCCACCCCACAGCTTTGCCTCATACAACAATAAAATGGACTAGCAAGTTCTGCATGGTGAACTGAATCTGAGAACTAAAACCTGATTTGTGACAGCTACTTAATACTTATATTGTAAAATTTTAATATAGGAGGATACACGCAGTACTAACTACTAAGTTAATTACTTTCTAAAGCTTGTCAAGTTGGATTATTCAATATGACAAACTAAGACAGAAACAAAAATGAATGCCTTCATTGAGACCATATTATTTATCTATGAGAAAGTGTTCATAGAGGCCCACAGAAATAATACAAATACACTCAGACATGCCATTAAGGAAGAGACAGTTTATTTTTGTGTTTTTGTCTCTCTTTTTTTTTATCTGAGGATAAAAGGACAGCGGTGGACATGAGTTTCTGCCTCAATAGGTATCATCAGTACAGCAGTTGTCCTACCAGTAGACATATACAAAAAGAGTAGAGAACATTTTATGGCCTAGAGCAATTTACATAATTAGAACAAAAATGGGCTAAGAGAAATAACACAGAGTGGCCAATGACATGAATTTGGACAACAAAAAATGCATGAAAGATATATTAAATACCATGCAAGATACATTTACATTAGCACAAATACTATTTTAAAGATAGAGTATTTGGCATTGACCTTGGGTTTTGAATATAGGAATAAATTAGTGTAGATCATTCATTCAGTTACACATACATGCATTCATAAATACATGGTGACTGCTCCATCTTCACAGATGCTTGCTGTCTCCTTGTTCTTACTCAGTGTCAATTGTCTAAAGTGTCCATTTAAAAAAAACGATAAAAGAAACCGATAAAATAAGTATCAGGCTTTACAAAAAAATAATAAGACCTGAAACCGAATCATATGACTAAAATTCTTCAAGGAGGTGCACTGACCAAAAAATATGTATCTGTATATCTGTTAATGGAGTGAATTTATTAATCTAAGTATACAGTATTGAAACTCCTTTACAGCCGATCTTACCAATCAGTTGTAATGGATCTATAATACTGCATACTTTGATTTATATGTGCGTGTATATATATATATATATATATATATATATATATATATATATATATATATACACACACACACATACATTAAGAAGTTAGGACGTGATTTGAAGGAGATTTAGCTCCTATTTTTCATTTGTATATGTGAGAGAAAAAA
Source organism: Octopus bimaculoides (assembly GCF_046866305.1). Lineage (NCBI taxonomy): Eukaryota > Metazoa > Mollusca > Cephalopoda > Octopoda > Octopodidae > Octopus > Octopus bimaculoides. The sequence goes on from NC_142928.1 coordinate 97,359,521, forward strand.
AGGGAAGAGGTACTAAAAAAAGACAAAAGAATATGCAAAAAAAACTGTCTGAGAGAGAGAGAGAGAGAGAGAGAGAGAGAGAGAGAGAGAGAGAGAGAGAGAGAGAGCGAGATTATAAACTCATACAATATCAAATGAAAAGGTCGACATGAATTCTGATAATTGTTTTATCCCAAGTTAGCCCAAATCGAGTATGCTCATGATGAAATAGGTTTCATCCTTGACCTCCACCCTGTATTTCTGCATATCCAAGATTACATTATCCAATGTGTACATTCTTAGAGACGTTGTGACATTATCTGTTAAATTTGACTGCTATTTCTAGCAGGTCGAGCAACGCGTAAAAGTTTCTTTTGTTGGTTCGTTCTATTCCATTAGCTTACTCATATGCGGAAAGGAAGAATGTGGGAAGAAGCTATTCGAAGCTTTCTCTATATATTTGTCTTTTCCCTTTTCTTTCTCTCTCCCTTTAAAAACTTTTAACAAGTAGTGACGCATTCTTTCATTCAAGTTACTGTTGTCAATAGCGACAGTCATCGCTACTGTGGTATGCCTTTAATGTTTGTTAAAGATCTCCCATACAAATTTCCACCCGAAAATAATTCAATACATGATAAAAAGATTAAAGGCGCCTAGACTGCAATAGGAAAAAAAAAATGAGGAAGACAGAGAAAGAGAGCTAGTGAAACAAAAAGAATCGTAAAAAAAATGTTTTAAACATTTTCTAGTAGACGAAATAACCTCGACGACCTTCCATGTTGATCAGATATCAATTTTTCTAATTATTTCTGAGGTGTCATACATAACAGTGGTACCACCATCAGCTGAACGAAGTAGATAACTACAAGCTACCAATTACATCCCATATCATACTTTTATCTAGCATATTCATCCAATTTTAAAAGAATTTGGATGCCTCCCATGTATCAATGATCTATTTGCACCGCTTCTAACAACGATCACTGTTACGCACCCTTCATTCTGCTCTTATCTTCCCGAACCACGTATCATCCTCCAGCAATCTAAACACCACACGCCAAACATGCATAGATTCCATAAATGGAAGTCTTGAGAGCAGCCTAACCGTATCAAGAAAACATCACCTCCAAAAACTGAATGGCACTCAGTTAGAGCCCCCAGTCACTCCAAATGGTGGGCCTCACTATCACCGCGAATCTCTCTTGGCAAAAGCACGCCCTTATCATAGCTTGGAAATGCATTTCAAAGACTAGCTCATCTCTTTTGACAAGAAGATATTTAAACCAACGACAGTTGCTGAAACTATAAAACCTACTCTGAAGTTCTACTCCCACATCTGAGGCGGTGGTCTGTATTCAGAAAAGTGTCACTCGACTGATTGGAACTCCATTACTAACAGACTTACCCCAGCCTCTATTTCTTTTCTGCCACTACTATAACAACCTTCGCCCTTCGGAAATGGCTAGTCTTGTATCTCCACCACTCAGGCAACTCTGACCCACTCGTTTTTCCACTGATCCGGCACTCTGGTGTATCTAATTCCTTCTCTTCGTACTAACTGCTAAAACCCGAAAACATTGGCTCTCTGAAATCTCTCCACTCACGTCTTTCTTGCGAGTATTAACCTGCAACAGCTTAAATAACGGAACAGTCTCGTCGAGTCTGCAAAAGCCATGGGCTCTGTCTCTTCCTCCAGACTCGACAAGTAAACACACATACATAGGTCGTATAACTGTGTGCAGGCTCCTCCGCTGCTGTGTTTTAACTAACCAAAGCTAGCCCGGCTCCGCTGTAGTCTACATTAGAATTTGCGAACATACTAAGACTGTCCAAACTGCGACACTTCACCCCATGTGCTGCATAACAGTATCTTGAAATGCGCAGTATGTTCTCAACTAAGCAGAGAATCATTGTGTATCATTCGCTCGTTGTTCCATCACAATAAAGCTGTTATCGAAAAACAAGTTCCAACAATAAATTTTGGAGCGTTACACTTCGTCGAAATTAAAGTCTATCTGGAAGCGTAGTTATTTTATCTGGTTGAAAACCAATTGCGTCGTTTCTCTTACAATAATTGTGTGAAAGATACTGTAGAAACAGAAGGGTATATCTAATACATAAGTTATGCTTCGAATTAATGGGTGTTCGCATAAATTCTAATTTAAAATAGGGTTGCCACACGTCCGTATTTTCCAAAACATGTCTTGGATTCAGGTGTCAAATTTTGTATCCAGAAATGTTTACAAGTCTCCAAAAGTCCAGAATTTCAGCCTTCTGCTACTTAGAAATTTTACACACACACACACACACAATAAATTTGTATTCTACAAAAGTATAGAGTAACCCATCAGACTAATGTAAAATGGTTTTTATTATAACTAAAAACAAACATTAATGCGCATTGGATGAGGATACAGTGGTGTCCTAGATTCTGGCTGTTCAGATATCTTTTACTGGTTGATTCAGTTATTAGATATCCTGGTGAACCACCTTGAAGGGTGTTTTTAGTCGAAAGAATCGCCCCCCCCCCCCACAATTTATTTTTAAGCTTGGTACTTATTCTCTTTGGCCGAACCGCTATGTCATGGGGACGTAAAGAAACCAACCAACACTGGTTGAGATGGGGGACAAACATAAACACAAAGACACATAAACATATATACATAAGGCCTTGGTCGGCCGGCGATATAATAAAAGACAATAGCCCAAAGTGCCACACAGCAGGACTGAACCCGGAACCATGTGATTGAGAAGCAAACTTCTCACCATAAAACCATACCTGCGACTATGGCAATACTAATTTCGGAAATTTCCCACCATTTTTTCTCTCATTTTAATTTTAAAATGCCGATTTTTGCCAAATTTTTTTGCAGATTCGTATTCTCCGTAGCCGAAAACGGGGTTTTGTGAAGAAAAAAATAAAAGTTTTAAAGGGGGTGTTGGGGGGGGGGGGTACAAAAGGAAATCTTGGGGTGGTACAAAAGGAAGTCTTGCCCTAATTTCAAAATAATAAATCCAACTGTCAACTTTACCCCACGCAAACTTCGAATATAAACTTTAGGGCAACTGTAACTTATATAAACAATAACATTTGCAAATTAGCGTTTTCACATTTGGAAACGATAACACATCTTGTTTGTCATTTCATCTTTCTGTATCATTTTGATGTATATCGAAATTAAACATCGCGTCTATAGATAGGCAGTTACAATAGATAACTTGAAATACTAATTGGTTTAATATTCACATTGCTAGATAGTTTCTTTCCCTTTAAATTTAACTCGCGAATGTGTTTATTGATGAAGGTAAGATGGCAGTGCAGACTTGCGTCTATGAATACATTGAAATGAAGTAATCTGAAGCAGTCTTTGGTAAACATTTAAACATGCTTTATGTTGAATCAAATATACACCTAACACAGAAATACCGTCTTTACAGACAGAAAGCATTAAATATGAAAATGGTGCAAGCGAGAAAACGTAAGACACGACTAGCTCAATTAACACACGCGCACAAAAAAAAAATCACTGTAGTTAGCTATAAAAATGTGTAGCTTTTCATAATCATTATTGATTTATACTTTTCACTAATTAGATCTTTATTCTCATTTTATTATTAAAACATTAAATGTGAAAAAGAAATAAAACTATAACAGTTACATTTATAGAATAAAAACTAAATAGTAAAGATCGACTGTATTTTCAAGAGAAAAAAATGACATTTTATTTAAAATTCGAAGGGAACTATTTGAAAACTACGTATGAACATGCCTTTATTACTGCTAGATATTGATTTTAAAACATGTAAATGTGCAACAGAAAAGTCTAGCTAAGTAGAAGGCACACATCACAACTATTGCTAGAGAAAAAAAATCCTCTTCGTTATAGTAATAACAAATTCAGTCAATGAACTGTCCATGCTAGGACATAACCTGGATCTTTTTTAAAACGGGGGCCACATTTTTCATTAATGTTTTACGTAGTGTTTTTGGTAGCGAAAGACTTTCAAACTTCGTATACTTATCTATTTTGTGTTATAGAACAGAAAAATATTTTTGTATTCGAATTTATTTCATGTAAAAAATTGTCTTATTTCGATAATTTCAACCAATCACTGACAAGTATTCAGTTGTTTACATTTACTCCTTTGGCTCACTAAGCGATGTAAAGCGTATTTAATCTCCATACCTTCGTTTTATTTGCTTTTTTCATTTTAAATTTGCTTTAACCCTAACCCTAACCCTAACCCTAGGGTTAGGGTGAGAGTTAGGGTTAGGGTTAATTGTTTCAGAATCGTTTGTTTATGTAGTCGGCACTTAATGTATATCGGTTGAATGGACGTCAGTGATTGGTTGAAATTACAGAAATACGACAACTTTAACATGGAATAATTTATGGATTTCTTTTTTTTTTAAGAAGACTAAGAGAAAAAGATGTTTTATATGACACAATCTACCAGTGTTCCAAGTTTCAAAGTGTTTCGTTAATGAAAAATGTGGCCCCCGTTTTAAAAAAGATCCCATAACCTTCTAGTCGGTTAGGACAGCAGTACTTATTTTACCGATGTCGGAAGAATGAATGATAGAAGTAAACTTGGGTGGGATTTGAACTCAAAACGTAAAGTGACATGACATTATGACGCTAGATGTTTTGCCAAGCGCTCTGCCGATTCTGCCATCGTCTAAGTATCTTGAAAGTGACACAAGTGTCCAGGCTTAATCTGAAAGCCATAATGTGACAGTACAAAACGAAAATAAGGTTATACTATAAATGCTATCTAAAAAAAAAGGTATTGTGGAATAGAGGAAAAAAGAATGAGCAGAGAATAACCTTAGTCTTCTTTCTTTTTATTGCTAATATCAAGAGGGGAACGTAACATAACCCAGTAAAGTAACAATAACACATAATAGGCGACATCCTCAGGTAATTAGACGGTCAATCCTGGCGGAAATGCACTAAAGTTAAAATCCTATCTGGTATTTTTCATTGTACAATCAAACAAGACACTAGTGACAACTGTAAATCTGGAAAATAGTTGTCCGTTTTATTTTTCACTCGATAACTCAGTGACTGATGTTGGTAGGAACATTCAACTGTGAAAAATGTCTCCAACAATTCTTATGTAAATATCCCAAATTTATAGCACTGTCCAATTCATATCAGCAAAGAAAGAAAATATTTCAAGAAAGAAAAACATTTATAAAATAAATACGTCAATTAACCAGACCGGTAAGGCTCACGAAGAAGATTATTAAAGAAAGCAGTGGACAGCAGAAGTAGTAGCCACTGGACAATTTGCCATCCTCTACATTTACATCATGCAAACTACAGATCAGAAATTAATCTCGCTAAATATCTAAGCCATCTCAGCTGTTCAGGTTATACGCTTCGTTTTAAATGGTAGCATATGTGCTTACATAGAATCACTACTCATCTTGAAATCAGGAAAAATGAAAAATTTTAGCTCAATCTCTCTTTCTTATTAATCTTATCTGCTGTCTTAACTACTTTCCATTCAACTCTTCTAACAATCAGGAGCTATTCTTGCACAGACATCTATCTCACTTTACCTATACTTGCTGGTTTTAACGCACACAACTTCATAGTTGTGACATCCAACAGTGGCACATAGAAACTCTATCTTTCTCATAGCTACATTTGACACACTGACACTCCAAATAATTGGTTTATCTCTTTCTCATACTTGTCGCCATCCTTTATTCCTCCTCCTATTCCTACTACTGTCCCATCAGATTGTCTAAACACAGCCTAATCAAAGCAACACATCTCACATATTCCTACTGCAAAACACTCCCTCTGAGCCAGTAAACCGCTCAGGGCTATACAAATTCTAGGCTGACTACTCTTGACAGCAAATGAGGTTCATGCACACCCTCCTGAGACAGCCGTCTTAATATGTTTCTCTAAGTTCTTCATATAACCATGCACTGCATCAGTGTACAAACTCAGAATACTGCATTCAACACTTAGATGATGCACCCAGTGCAGTCAACTGGAAGTCATTTAATGACACCACATGCAAATGTGAAAGAATTCCTCTGTGCTCTTGTCTCCCAAATTGCAGGAGAGCTTTCTAGGCCATTGCTTTGAGAATTTTGTTTTCTTTACGGGAGCATAAAAGAGGGATGTGACTTTTCCAGTACTTAGTACTCTCAACTAAACTGGTTCTATAAGTAGCACTCTTGCCACTATTTATGCTTTTAACACTACATTCACACAACAAAACTCCTCCTAAATTCTCCACCTCCATGCAAACAGTGAACACATGTGAAAACTTCTCTGATCACAGCAAATCAACAAGGTGATTGGTTCCAACAGTATCCTTTTCATTGCCCACAAATAGCATGCTCCAGAGATAGCTCATATCTTTGGCAAACTTTTCAATCTTTTTCTCCAATTTATGAAGACTTACTATCAACGTATCATGTTCCCACCCTACATCTTAAACATGTTAACCATCATTAATATAGCTATCTTCTTCATGTTGAATCATTTCTCCCTCTTCAGTAACCATCAATATAGCTTTAAAAAAGCCAGACTGCTGGGGAATTATTTCTCTAAGTCATACATCAATGATCTCTCATCTTTGACAACTTCAGTAAAATTGATGTTGTTCTTGACATCAATAACATTTTTAACAAAGCCTAACATGAGAACTTCTGAGCAAAGTAAGCTACCATTTCCTGTCACAATGCTCTATTGTGGCATGTTCTGGTAATAAACAATAGTTGACATGTCAGAACTGCATATCATCAGCTTTTCATTCTAGTTTTAATTATTTCACTTAGGTCACTAATGTTCTTGAGAAAAGCAGGAAAAGTCACATCCTTCTTTTATGCTCCCATAATGAAAACAAATTTCTCAAGGCAACAGGAAACTACTATAGAATACATTTCCTGAGAAATAACAAAATCATCGCAAACAATATTCAAAAACAAACATTTAGTGTTGCAAAGGTGACCAGCCTTTTAGGCAGAAAAGGAGTAGAGGAAAAAGCAAATACAAAAACGATGATATCGAAAATATTTATTAATGTTATGGAGTTAATGGTAAAATATAGTTTGTACAGACATCATTTTATGCCAAACAACCTAGAGAAAATTTGTGAGAGAGAATTGTGATGTCGTAGGAGAGAAATGTGTCCACGTGGATGACGGCTCACTTGCATTTAATGAGGCTACAAGGAGAGAGACTTGGAGACGCCACTATGAAAGGTTGCTAAATGAAGAGAATGAATAGGAGAAAGAGAGTCTGTTGAATGTCGATCCAACAAAGAGACCAGCTATCCGAATTGACAGTACCTTGGTAGATAAAGCAATTAAGGGTATGAAGACAGAGAAAGCCCCCGGCCCATCAGGAATCACTGCAGAGATGCTAAAAATTTCTGGTGGTGTTGGCTATAGTCTAATCACCCATATAGTCAATCAGGTGATACATGAAAGAATCATACCCAATGACTGGTGTAGCAACACCATAGTCAACTGCTACAAAGGTAAAGGTGATGCATTAGGTACAAATAATTAGAGCTATCAAGTTATTGGATCAGGTAATGAAAATCATGGAGAGGGTCATAGTCCAACTAATTAGGGAGAGAGTCAGTTTAGACGAGATGCAGTTTGGGTTTGTGCCTGGGAAAAGCACCATTGATACTATATTTCTAGTAAGACAGCTGCAGGAGAAATACCTAGCCAAAGATAAACCTCTGTACCTAAGCTTTGTTGATATGGAGAAAGCCTTTGGCAGGGTCCCCCGATCCCTTATCTGGTGGTCAATAAGGAAACTAGGAATAGATGAATAGTTAGTGAGAGCTGCACAAGCCATGTACAAGGATGCTGTCAGTAAGGTGAGGCTTGGCAACGAGTACAGTGAAGAATTCCGGGTAGGGGTAGGGGTCCACCAAGGATCAGTCCTCAGCCCCCTCTTATTCATCATAGTCCTCCAGGCAATAACAGATTCAAGACAGGATGCCCCTAGGAGCGTCTCTATGCTGATGACCTTGCTCTAATTGCTGAATCACTATCAGAACTAGAGGAGAAGTTTCGAGTATGGAAGCAAGGGCTAGAATCGAAGGGCCTTAGAGTCAACCTAGCAAAAACCAAAATCTTAATAAGTAGGAAGGCAGACAAACCACAAATCCCTGTTCGATCTGTAGAAAAGGTGTAGGTAGAAACTCCATAAAATGTACCCAGTGTATGCTATGGATACATAAGAAGTGCAGCAATATCAAAGAAAGGCTAACTAGGAAGATAGTTTTTTTGTGTGGCAAATGCTCAGGAGCAATAAACACTGAAAATATGCAGACAACAGCTTCCGCCACATTCCAGGAAAAAAAAACTACAAGTAGTTGATAGCTTCCATTATCAAGGTGACCAAGTCAGTAGCAGGGGTGGGTGTGCTGTAAGTGTAGATGCTAGAATAAGAATAGCCTGGGCAAAGTTCAAAGAGCTCCTACCTCTGCTGGTGACAAAGGGCCTCTCGCTCAGAGTAAAAGGGAGACTGTATGACGCATGTGTACGAACAGCCATGCTACATGGCAGTGAAACAGGGGCCGTGACTGCTGAGGACATGCATAAGCTTGCAAGGAATGAAGCTAGTATGCTCCGATGGATGTGTAATGTCAGTGTGCATACACGATAGAGTGTAAGTGCCCTGAGAGAAAAGTTGGACTTAAGAAGCATCAGATGTGGTGTGCGAGAGAGACGACTGTGCTGGTCTGGTCATGTGTTGCGAATGGATGAGGACAGCTGTGTGTAAAAGTGTCACATTCTAGCAGTAAAAGGAACCTGTGCAAGAGGTAGACTCAGGAAGACCTGGGATGAGGTGGTGAAGCACAACCTTCGAACATTGGGCCTCACAGAGGTAATAACAAGTGACCGAGACCTTTGGAGATATGCTGTGCTTGAGAAGACCCGGCAAGCCAAGTGAGACTGTAACCGTGGCCTATGCCAGTGCAGAATAACTAGCCCATTTAAGAGTACCTTTCAATTATTGGGCAGTAAACTGCACTTGCGAAGACCTGTTGAGGCAAGTGAAATTGTTGTCATGGCCGATGACAGTACCACTTGATTGGTGTGATCATTGCCAGTACTGCCTGACTGGCTCCCATGCCAGTGGCACATAAAAAGCACCATTTGAGTGTGATCATTGTCAGTGTCACCTGACTGGCTCCTGTGCCGATGGCACGTAAAAAACACCATTCAAGCAAGGTCCTTGCCAGTGTCATCTAAGTGGCTCTTGTGTCAGGGGCACGTAAAAAGCACTATTTAAGCATGGTTGATGCCAGTACTGTCTGGCTGGCCCTCATGCCGGTGGTATGTAAAAAGCACCCACTACACTCGTGGAGTAGTTAGCATTAGGAAGGGCATCCAGCTGTAGAAACTCTGCTAGATCAGATTGGAGCCTGGTGCAGCCTTCTGTTTCGCCAGCCCTCTGTCATACCATCCAACCCATGCCAGCATGGAAAGCGGATGAATGATGAAAACAGGACAATGTTCTAGCTTTATATTTTGAATGTTTTTCTTATGAGTCCCTTGCAGGTTGTTTGCAACAAGTATGTATATTTGAAAGAATTGGTCAAGAAAAGAAGTTTAGAATAGAATTTGTTGTCTGATGGGCAGTGTAGAATTGGAAGAGAAAAGGGTCAGGAATGCTAAACCTATCTAATATCAGGAGTATTCTGTAAGGCTAGTCAAGGTCCACTTAGCAACAGATCAAAAGACCTGGCTCTAGGAAATACAATACATATTTTCTCTGGCTCTAGGAAATACAATACATATTTTCTGCTTTTATGATACTTTTATGTATGACAATAATGGATGAATATCTGGTCATAGTAGTTGACTTTCTCTAAGTGTATGCAGTATTTTCAGTATGATTGCATATGAACTACTCAAAAGTTATGAATATGGCATGTATGGTGAATTTGAAGAGACATACCTTAGGTGATAGTTTCAGTCACCCACTTAGTTGTTTCAGACAGATCAGTGAAAGAAGCACATTTGGCACTAAGGGCAGTCAATATAGAGTTAGCAAAGGGGATCCAAGAGGTAGTTGTTGTGAAGTATGATATGGAGTGAAATGTCTTGACAGTGATTAAATGATTGTAATGAGAACAGCAACTGAACAAATAAAGAAATCAAGAATGGAGAGTCAATGAATCAGTCACTGATAGGGAAAGAAAAGAAACTAATGTAGATAAATCAGGCTAGTATGGATATAGAAGTAGTAAAGCTACAACGGACTGGGTTAAAAGAAGTCACCAATGAAGAAACCTTCAGAAACAGATGATTTGAGATAGATACCTTAAATGCAAGATGAAATTTATTTAAACCACTGGTGGGTGAAGGAGTTGAGACAGCAAATGATTTTAAAGAATGTGACGAAAAAAAAAAAAATAAATAAACTGAATTAGAAACCTTTATTACTGACATCCAGAGGAAAGTAAATCCTACAGAAGCACAGACACAGAAATAGTTAAGAGATATGAGAAAACATTTGAAAGAGAATGAGTAGTTATGTGTGTCTAGTATATTAGAACCAGTGAGTGTGATTTGAGGGAGAAGAATTTGATATAATGAGAAATTGGTACGCTGAGAAAAGAAAATTGATCAGTAGAGCACTGATATGCTTGGAGGAGGAGGAGAAAAAAAACAAAGCTCATGGGTTGAAGCATACCACAGCATCCATTTCCCTCTAACTTGAGCCATTGTTTTTAAGTGAGTTTCTGAAAACCCAATGCATGCTGGAGGCATCATCATCATCATCGTTTAATGTCTGCCTTCCATGCTAGCATGGGCAAGGCAGTTTCACAAGAGCCGGCCAGGCAGAAGCCTGCACCAAACTTCAGTGACCGTTTTGGTAGGATTTTTACAGCTGGATGCCCTTCCTGAAACCAACCACTCAGCAGAGTGGACTTAGTGCTTTTTACATCCCCGATTAGGAATGAAGACAGAAATAGGTGCGCTACTGCAAAGGAAATACATGGTTACCCAACTTGAGGGAAGTGCAGGAGAAGGAGAGAGAGAGTGGGAGTCAGCAGGGTAGAGATGGTGGCAAAATGCCAGGCATACTCACAAGGGACAGGGAGCAGAATATAAATGGGATGGCTGAGTAAAGGAAAAGAGAAATATAGATGGTGGCAAGTGCCAGGGCATATCCTTGAGGTTCAAAACGCGATATAAGTGGCAGGATATTGCAAAGGAAGTGTGATTAAAGAGTGCGGGGTGGGGGTGGGGTGGGGTGGGTGCCAAAACCTGGGTGTATATAGTCAGGAGGCTACAGGATAGCAGTGATACAGAGAAGCAGGGCTGTGAGGACAGGATAGGGAGTGTATAAAGGAAATGTGAGGAAGAGATGTAGATTGGTTTGTTGGGGTAGGGTAAGTGAAAAGTTTTCTTGTTACATGTGGGTGGAACACACAGGTTGGGGGCTAACAGATACCAATAATACAGTGAGACAGGGCGTGTGGGTGGATCACATAGGTTGGGGTCTAGCGGAGAGCAATGATATAGTGGCACAGGGCCAAGAGGACAGGGTTGGAGAGTGGGAAGTAAGCATAGCACATGAAGTGGAAATGTGAGGAAGAGAAGAGATGTACAGACGTAGTTTGGTTTGTTGTGGTAGAGTATGTGAGACGTTTCCTTGTTAAGTGTGGGTGGGACACACAGCGATTCTAGACATCTCGGTCCATTGTCATTTCCTCTGTGAGGTCCAACATCCTGAGATCGGTCCTTACCACTCCATCCCATGTCTTCCTGGGTCTCCCTCTTCCACAAGCACCATCTACTTTTAGCGATCGGTACTTCTTTATGCAGCTATCCTCATTCATATACATCACATGTCCAAACCAACATAGTCTTCTCTCTTGTATGCTACATTTGATTTCTCTTGTGCCTAACTTTTCTCTCAATACATTTGCACTTTGCCATACATGTGCTCTGATGTTGCACATCCAACAGAGTATACTATCTCCATTTCTCTCCAGTCTATGCATATCTTCTGGATTCAGAGCCCATATCTCGCTACCAAGGAGTATAGCTGTTCGCACACAAGCATCATATAGTGTACCAATCATAAAATAAGGGGAAAACAAGATACAGGATTACATACTAACAAAAAGAGAAAGTGAAAATAATACCTAAGAGAAGCTGAGGTGAAATGAAATTAGCAGGACTGGATCAAGGCAGAGCTCCAGAAAATTAAAGAGCAGTTGGTAGGGGAGGGGTGAGTTTAGACAAACCATTACCAGGACATTTAAATCAGCTGAAGTTATGAAAGCATTAATGAAGAACAAAATAAATTCATCACCAAACAAATGTGTGTGTGTGTGTGTGCATGCATGCACGCACACGCCAGAGATCGAGAGAGGGTGATGATATGGAGCAGTTATAACTACTGAATGGAGTAAAGTAGAGAGATCTAAAAAACGAGATACCTATACTGAGGGTGTAGTATTTTGAAATAAAATTACAATAGCTAGAATGTTAAGGAGCCATCAAATGTATTAAGAAAACAATTATTTTTCACCACTGACACCTAATGATTGAACAATTTCAAACATCATGCTTTACAATCAGATAGAAAAATGAGGTTAACAGTCCAAAATACTTTTTACTGATAATAATAGTAATTGATTAATAAAAAAATTGGTACATATAAGAGAGAAGTTTCAAACAGTGATAGGCAGTTTTGGAATGAAGAATTGCATATAATGTTTATCAGAGTTTAATGAAAGAAATATAACAATACATAAATTCAAATGAAGAAGTAGATGATGAATGAATGAATGTATCTCACAAGTTCTGGAAAGCAAAACCCAATATCTTAGCAGTAAGAGATCCAAAAAGAGTAAATAGTAGGTTAATGATTCAAAATTTTCAATTAAGAATGCCAATGATTCAAAATATGCCATTCCAAGTAAAGGAACAAGAATCCAGAGAAATGTTCACAAAGGGAAGGTTTGCCAATCAGGCAAATGGATTTCATTTCAACAAACTCTCGCCCATGATCAAAAATGGTTTACTACTTTTCTTTCAAGTTACTACAAGCTTAGTTGTAAAAATTTGCCTTATAAACCAATACTTTAAACATATAACTGGTATGTCTCCCATTCAATATTAATATATAAGAATGAATTACCTGTATATATCGAAGAGCACTTCGTAAAATACTTAGATTGGAGTTCTTTTTGTCCTCTGAAGGAGGTATTTGGTTACGAAGACCATCGAAACATTCCTTCATGTGGGCCCTCCTGTTAAAAAGATAAGTAAAATAAATGATGCAATCAAAATGAAAATTAAGTACTGAATAATGGAACTAACAACTAAGAGGAACAGGCTGTTACTATTAAGACATTTAAGAGTATAAGAGAATTACAATTAAGAGAAAGAAAAAAATCTGGAGTTAATCAAAACTGAAAGTAAAGAAAAAATAAATTAATAAAAAGGAAAAAAGAAAACTATATGAAGTCCTAGTTTTAACATGAAGAAAGATATGATAACCCTAATGAACAACAACTAATGAAAAGAAAGTATACTTTTATTTGGCATAAAATTTGTTCTGAACATCTATCTATACAACTGTTCTTATGCCCGAGTCCAAGAATATCCCTTCACTTAAGACTACACCTAAAAACAAAGCCCTCTGATTAGATGACAAGTGTACACTTCATTGTGTCAACCATTGTGTATTACTAAGTACATCTTTTAATCACTGAGAAAATATAAAAAAAAGGGGAAAATTACTTCTGCAAGAGATACCAACACCACCTTTAAATAGCCTTATTTCCAAGAATTACATTGTTTTGAAACTACCTTGTCTGCCCACAAATCACCAGATTTATACCCAACTCTAGCCCACAATAAACAATCTTATCTCAACTTCACTTAATAACTTGTTTGAATCATCTAGAACATCATCAGAGTAACTATTGCATTTCAACTGCAACCAATTTTTCTATGGGCAAGGAAGCCACAACTAAATTATCAAACATATTCCTTATTAAAACAGTAGGTATGACTTGAAGGAAATCTGGGTGCTACTTTTAGCAGGTCAAGAAACTATCTGAAGACCCCTCCTCATTTACTCTTTTAGAAGAATAGTTTGCAATAACAGCATTATAACAGCTTAGATAGTTACAGCTGGTTTATGACAAGTCTTGCAAGGTTTTCAACAAACATCTGCAAAACTTAAGTTCTGAAAGATACTCATACACTATAATTAGTGATAAGGTTATCATAAAAGGCCAATTAGGTTAATGACATCAAAAACAAATTGCTGATTATTTGTACCATGATTACAATAAAACATAACACATAGCAACCATAAAGTGTTTAGTTAACATTGGTTACTAATAATCACTTGACTGACCACTTCTATGTCTTGTTTTTTATGTACATGGAACCTAAGTAAAAGTACTAACTGCTATATGCTTTAATTTTTTTTAGAGGAATTGCTTTATATTTTATATTGTTATATGAGAACAACAGCGTCACTAATTACAGGTTTATATATATATATATATATAATATTTGTAAACAACCCTGAAGGCTGGATAAGTTACGGAGAAAGAGCAACTACAAGTCTTTTTTATACAATAATAACTATATAATACTAATAATATATATACTCTGATTAAAGTGACATTATCAAAACAATTGACTAACCATCAGATGCATGTGGAGCCATGATAGTGTTGATATATGGGTTTGATTCTAACCTGAGCCAGCTCATCATTTTTCAGTCAGTTGTTTAGATAATGTCACTTTAATCAGAGTAAATGTATTATTATTATTATTATGATATATTATTATATAGCTATTATTGTATAAAAAAGACTTGTGTAGTTGCTCTTTCTCCATAACTTGTCAAGCCTCTGTGTTTGTTTACAAATGTTATATGTAGTACTAGACAGTTAAGTATCTATACATAAAGTTTGACTGAAATTTATGAATGAGTCTTCTGGCTCAATTGGATGCGCATGGAGCCATGTTAGCGTTGATATGTGGGTTCAATTCTAGCCTGGGTTACCTCATCATTTTTCAGTCAATTGTTTAGATAATATTGCTTTAATTGGAGTATATATATAATTATATAGTTATTATTGTATATGTGTGTGTGTGTGTGTGTGTGTGTGTGTGTATATATATATATATATATATATATATATATATAAATATATATATATATATATATATATATATCGTCGTCGTTTAACGTCCGCTTTCCATGCTAGCATGGGTTGGACGATTTGACTGAGGACTGGTGAAACCAGATGGCTACACCAGGCTCCAATCTGATTTGGCAGAGTTTCTACAGCTGGATGCCCTTCCTAATGCCAACCACTCAGAGAGTGTAGTGGGTGCTTTTATGTGTCACCCGCACGAAGGCCAGTCAGGCGGTACTGGCAACGGCCACACTCATCTCGCTCGAAAAACCTCATGTGTCACCCGCACAAGAGCCAGTCCAGGGGCACCAGCAACGATCTCGCTCGAAAATCCTACGACGGCCCCGCAGAAGAGCCAGTTAAGTGGCACTGGCAACATATATATATATAAACAAAGTCAAACGCTAATTGAAGGCTCACTCAATACTACTAAGTATGAGTATAATATACATTTTTATTTTTAAAAAGGAAAAGTTCAGCAAGACCTGGTTCAGTCACCATCATCAATCAGTCTGACAAAGAAAACTTAGCTGGAACTTCAAACACTGTTAACCTTTTCCTTATAAAAATTATGCACATACATATATACATACATACATGCATGTATGTATGCATGCATAATTTTTATAAGCCTAGAAAACAAACTCATTACATCTTAGCTGTACTAACTAGACACTCCTAATTAAACATATTCTTATGCATATAGTACCATCTTTCACTCCTCGATTTCTTCTTTCACAAGGATATCATCGACATGTAACCAAGACACTTCATGCTAGATATTGAAAAGGCACTTTGAAAACATCTTCCACACTGGAGGAGGCTTTCAACCTGGTCCACTTCTACAGAATTAAAAAACACAAAGCCACTACACATACACCTAAACAAAACGGCATTAAATACCCTTTTCGGTTATGAACAAGTCACAGCTAAAACTTTCACAAACCTAACAAATGCTACACTTCACATTAACTACTGATTTCTCATGATGACCACACAGCTATAGCAGTCAAAACTGCATGCCAAAGGAGACATTTTCTCTTCAGAGCCAGAAACTAATGAACAGCTGCTGGTTATATGAGGCACAGTTGTTTGTCACACTAGAACACTGCTCATATATCTAAGACAGAGCAGCTGTTACATAGACAAACAATCAGGCTGCATTGACAAAAAAAAAAAGAAATCCACCCAACTATTCAGTAAACCTGCACTTAACACTTACACTCACTACTACTACTATTACTGTGAACCCACTGACATGGCTGTGAACTCTCATTCTTTCCTTTATTATTCCTACAAAGATTCCCACTCCTCCAGCCTAGGAACTGTCTCACAAACACACAAGCTAACCTGATCCCTTGATTCTCCTTCACTCGTCATCTCTACTTTGTCTTACACTATAGAATTCACCTGAACTTATATCTCTAGACCTGTAACATGCAGAAACATCTTCACCATGTCAAAAAATAAAAAAACAAAGAAAACAAAGAAAATACCATAATTACTATAGACTGGTACCCTTGGGGAAAATGTCTTATTCTGCTTGCTTTCATCTACTTCTAGCAAGATGCTCATTCTATCCCAAATACTTCCTCTACCATATGTATTTTCTACAAATTCACAGCACACTCAAAATGCAGCATAAATGCATTGCATACCTATGCTAATATAACACAATGCTGTACTTGAGAAGACCCACACACCACAACAGAATTGAGATCCTAAAACCAAGGTGCCACATAAAAAGCATTGATGCGGGTGCTGGTACCATATAAAAAGTACCAAGTACACTTTGTAGAGTGGTTGGCATTAGGAAGAACATCCAACTGTGGAAACCAAGCCAAAACAGACTATGGAACCTAGTGAAGCCACTGGCCTGTTCCTGTCAAGCTGTCCAATCCACACCAGCATGGAAAACAGATGTTAAATGCCGTTGTTGATGATGATGATGAAAGCCTTTGGAGCCACATCTAATCTCAAAGCCATACAATATGCAGACTTTACATAAGCTCAACTATATCCTCTATGGATGTTGTATTTTGCTGCAGTAGTTTTATATACTATAATCACAAGAACATAAACGTAATAAATCATCATCATTTAACATCTGCTTTCCATGCTGGCATGGGTTGAACAGTTTGACAGGTGCTGGCAAGGCTGGAAGCCACACCAAGTCCCACTATCTGTTTTGGCATGGTTTCTACAGCTGGATGCCCTTCCTAACACCAACAAATCACTTTACAGAGTGTACTGGCTGCTTTTTGCATGGCACCAGCACCAAAGAGTCACCAAGTACTTTGCAAGACAAAAAAAAACCCACCCAACTAGGAGTGGGGAGTAGTATTGAGGGATGTGTGGATTTGTGCCAGGAATAGGAAGGCTTTCATATAGATAGTAGAAGAATAAATAAGGAAAAGACAGTTCACATAGTAACCAACATGATTGTATAGTTAAGAAGCAAATTATATAAATAACTCTGGTATTTCCATCAAAAACCCAGACACATATCTGGAAAATTCTGGAATTATAGCACGATTATGTGAATAAAAAAGTTGAATATAGGGATAACAAATTTAAACCTGAGAATAATCATTGCACATTGTATGATCATAAGAGGAAGAATAAAATGTAGAATCAACCTCACTAATCTCAATAATGACAATGAAACCCAGTAGAATTAGATTATATAAAAGAAATGTCATATGGTTTAACACATCCTTTGAAATTCAGATGAACTTGGATATCCCAGGAATATTTTTACAGCATTGGAAATGCTTTTTCCCTATTCTGGTAGATATAGAAAGATACTTAATTGACATGCCATAAAATTTGCATACTCCACTACACCTAATCTAGTAGATAATACAACAGCAATTAACAGAAGGAAATTAAATAACATTAGTAATAAAATGTACCTTTAATCAGTCAGGTAGCAAATACCAATCTATGTCTACTACAAATATTACATCTTTATCTGGATTAAATGAAGATAATAATACTGCAGTATCTCCTCATAGTAACAACTTGAAGACCAATGAAATTATTTATAAGGCCCTTTCTGGTAACATAAACTCAATAATATGTGTAACAGTAGTAATGTCTTAGGAATAATTTAATATATAAATGCTCTTTTAAAACACCTATTAAAGTTCATTATTTCACAGGTGTGAAAATTCATCAGCTTGTGTACGAGGATTATTGGAGGACAATTAATGTCATTGCTGATGTTGTTAGTCTGTCATATGGATCTGTACAGGCATTCCTAACATCTGAATTGAACATGCAGCATGTCTTTGCCAAGTTTGCTCCCCACCTGCTGATCACTGAACAGAAAGAATATTGTGTTGAAGTCTGTCAAGGTCTCTGTTAGCATGTCACTGAGCTCTCCTTGTTTGCAAGTTTTTTGCCAAAAACAACATGGTATCACTTCTACACTTGCTCTATTCACCAAATTTAGCACCAGCAGACTTCCATCTCTTCCTCAAGATGAAAATGCAGCTCAAAGGTCACCATTTTAACACCGTTGTTGAGATCAAGACTCCAGATAAAACCCTCTCCTAATGTTATCATGTCGTCTTGGAACATACTATGCCACATTTTCCTTGGCTTTCCACTTGTTCTCTTTCCTCCTCCTTGTGTACACTCTGTCACATACATATACTTAAGAAACAAGATGTTCTCATCAGACCTCACATTAACATCCTTGATACCCTCTTAGAAAACAAACACAAAAAGATGGAGACACTGATGTGAGTGAGAGATGTTCCCCTGGCTTTACAGATCCCCAAGAGAACAAAGATGAAACCATGAATGAGAGACCTGTCAGGGAAAGAGACACCAGCACTAATGGCAATACCACCACCAATGTGAAGAGCTGAAGAGACTAAAGAGCAAAAGAAAATGAAGAAAAAAAGAAAACAAAAGCCTCTGAAAACAAACAGGAACAAAACGATGATGATACAAATAAAAAAAGAAAAAAAAACAGGTCCCAGGAAGAACAACCAAGGAAAGAAATAAGTTAAGACTGCCCATATGCAAAGGGCTCAATAGTAAAAGAAAACTACTGGGACAAGAAAGTCTCTGGACAATAGAAATGAAAAAAGAGAGATCACACACAAGTGTGTAAATTGTATTTGTGTGGTGTCTGCTGATATGGAGATGATGGTGCAAACTGCTGTTTCACAGACCCAAAACTATGTCACAGCTGTATGAGGCAGGGCAAAAACTTCCATCCAAAGGGACCAAAAGATAAACAAAGACCCCAAAGAGGAAAAGGTCATGCACCACCTGCACCAAGACTAAAATACGCAGATGTAGTGTGTACTCTTCCAACAACCAGTTCTATCCAGATGCAGTCATAATGGCTGCAGTTAAGTAGCAATCTTTTTTATGCATGGCATAAAGAACGTGCAGCAACAGACTTAGGTGCATCAAATTTAGAGTGGGAGCCACCCCCACCAACATATAAGACTACCACTGACATCAACACAGATGTCACACTGATACTCTCACTAAATATTAGTGGACTGTTACAATACAGTAACAGAACCAAAATTCCTGTCCTGAAAGACCTTGTAGCATGCAATCAAGCTTTATGCATAGCACCCACTAAAATGCATTTAAAACTGGATATCGCAGATGCAGAGATACACATACCAAAGTATGTTATATTGTGTAACAAACAGAAAAGACAGGAGTCATGGTGGAGTTGCAATGTACATCCACGAAGACCTCATGCCCCAGGTCCTTTTATCATATTCAAACTCGGTGTGTGATGTACTAATTGTACATATAAGACAACTCAATATAGTTATTTGTATTATTTATTGCCTACTAAGTGCTCCAAATCACAGTGCATTTGAAGACTGCCTTGCAAAAATATAAACAGTCTTAACCAAATTAGAATAACACATCAGTATACTTCACATAGGAGACTTCAACCTGCCCAGTGTAGGATGGCTTGAGGGCCTTTTCCTCTCAACAATGATGCGGTGCAAACAAAGACAGGTGGAATCCCTGTTCAACCTCACTGACACATTATACATGGAGCAAGTAGTACTCCAACCAACCAGGGAAAACAATATAATTGATCTCTGCTTCACAAACAATACAGCACTCATCCATAATGTAAAAGTGACACTAACAGTAAGCTCAGATTACAATATAATGACCATATGTGGACTACAAGAATTCACAGACATGCAGCCTATGAGAAGCACCTAAAATTTATCCAATCTGAACTTCCATAAAACAGACTGGAAATTGATTGGAAAGGGATCTTCAAACAGGATTGGCCTCAATGTCTCCCCACACTTGACATTGACATGAAACTTAAATCCCACCTGCAAACAACAGTGCTGAAGATTGAAGGAAATCTGTAGTACTCTCACAGAAAAGAGAGAGCAGGCAAAGAAGCCTGGGTTATAGAAAATATAAAAATTAAACCCTAAAGCCTTCTTTAAGTTTGCCAAAAGAAACTGCCTTAGTGTGTTGCAGAGTAGGATCATTGCTCCAAAAAGATGACTCCTTCACAGGAAACCCAATGAGGATGAGTGAAACACTGAATGAACAATTCAAAAGTATTTTCATCCTTACAGCACATGCAAGTTAGCAAAACTGTAGAGTTCTTTACCACCATAGTTATAAAGAGAGAGGCAGTAACAATTGATTACACTGATATAAAAGAATACTGGCAATAGGCAAGATAAACCTAAACTCAACTACTGGCCTTGATGGTTTCCCAGCAATCCTTCTAAAATCATATAAACACACCCAAGCAAAACCACAGCAGTCTCTCTTCCAGACAAGTTGAAGGAAGGAACATGTTTATTCATAAAAGAGGTAGTAGAGTGGATGCCAAAAACTATAGGACTATCTCTCTAACCTTGCATATCAGCAAAATCATGGAACAAATAGTCCATATTCTTTGAAGAAAATGACTTCTTTTACAACAATATGACCGTGTGTGAAAAAACAGCTGCTTAACCACTCAAATGTGGATGTGATATATCTTGACTTTGCAAAGGCCTATCATGGAATATATCACAACTACCTCAGCATAGTTGGAAAACTTGAAAAGTGGCTACAAGACATTTTAAAAAATAGAAGTCAGGTAGTGGTGGGCAATGGAGCCACTTCCAAGGAAACACAAATAGTGAGTGAGGCCCACAGGACACTGTCTTGAGGCCGCTACTATTCATAGTGGTCCTCTCCAATATACCCTCATCCATACAGAGCCATTCTCACAAGTTATGCAGATGACACAAAAGTCTCAGAAGTAATACAAAACCCTGAAGATGGCATGCACCTGCAACAAACGTTAGATGCAATATAGAAGCGAGGTGACAACCAATAACATGCTGTTAAATGCTGGAAAGTTTCAAGCCCTGCACTAACAGCAGACAAAGTTAAATGCAATGCAAAGAACTCTGGACCTAGAAAGATTGCAGTTCCAGAATCACAATCAGTGCATGACCTGGTTACTGACAGTTGGCAATGAAATGCAGGCAGCTAGCTAGATGGATTATTAGTACTTTCAGAACAAGGGAGTAAGAAACCATAACAATCTTCTTTCTCTAGACAACTTTTGTCCTAAGCCCTCTTGACTATTGTTCCTATGGTTACCACACTGCATATGCAAATATGTAATCTACCATTTGAATTTCTACTTGGCAAACATTGCATGTTTAAATATCCTTATGACTTCTAGTAAAGTTTATGTTTCATTCTCTTTTATTTTCAGTTAATATTCTTCATTTATTCATTATTGTTTTTTGATATAAAATGCACATTCTATTAACAACTACTTTGCACTATTTCATCTTATAGCTGTCTGCTTTAAATTTTACATTTTCAACTGTTGCATGTTTTACCAGTATCTACTAAGGACTAATATTTCATTGCTTGGCATATATATATACATGTGTGCCCCATTCAAATTTCTTACCTCATAACTTCCAGAAAAAAGCATATTTTTTAATGAAATTTTCTAAAAAATATGCTTCAGATGGTGTAGATTCTGATTATATTGAAATTTGTTGTTAAAAACACTTTTCCATGGACAGGGAAGGGGTTTTTGGAAAACTCACACAAGTCAGCTTTGTTTCCACATAACTTTCAGAAAAGTAGGTATTTTTAATGAAATTTTCTACAAATACCTTTCAGAGTGTGTAGATTACAATTATATCAGAATTTGATATCAAAAAAATTAAAAAATTGCTCACAGACGTACATACTGACACACATCACATACACCTATAAAATGAAACCTGAAATTTCAAAAACAAATTGTGATGTACATCAGTATGTATGTGTGTTTGCTCAACATTTTCCTTTTCACAGTAAATTCCAAAATAATTGTAATTTACATATTCTGAGAGGCATTTATAGAAAATTTCATTTTTACAAATACCCATTAACAGAATAGTGCTCATATAAATTTGAACTGCAAATTCTTCATCCAGGAGTAGTCCCAGTGTCAAAAGTGGCTATTAGAGAACTTCAAGGAGAGCCGATTTTCTTAGTATTCAGTATTTTTTATACTCTATATAAATATATTTATATACATGTAGGTATATGTATATATGTAAAGCCTAATTGTGTTTATCTGCATGTAAATTTTAACTATATATAATATATATACCTTTTTAATTTGTTTATGGGAAACTTTTTGAATAAGCAAAGCTCCTATTCCATTATACCAGCTACAGTCTATAGATGCTGACTGATGAACCAGTTTTTTGGGGTTGCATCAAGCTGTACAGATATAATGTAGGATAAATATAGTAATAATAAATATAATGCTTTGATGGAATTTATAAATATTCTAATGCATCACTACGCACATTTCCATATGTGATTCGTGGAAATGTGTAACGATGTATTAAAATATCTATAAGCTCTATCCTTGGATTGTTATCTCATATTCATATAACTGTGTGAGAGATTGCAGAGAGGTGAAATGTATCATACACAACAATTATAAAAATGGATTGTCTACAATAACATCAATTGAAAACAATCATGGTCCAAGTGTAATGAACCAGCACAAACAATATTGAAAGTTGAATCGTATCAAAAAAAAAAAAAAGGTCATGCTGTCAATTTGGTGGGATTACAAAGGTGTTGTGTATTTTGAGCTGCTTCCAAGGAACCAAATGATCAATTCAGATGTTACTGTCAACAACTAATGAAACTGGAGGAAGCAATCAAAGAAAAATGGCTAGAATTGGCAAATCGTAAAGGCATCGTGTTCCACCATGACCACGCTAGACCACACATATCTTTGCTAACTCGTGAAAAATTATTGGAGCTTGGTTGGGAAGTGACATCATATCCACAATATAGCCCTGACCTTGCACCATCAGATTACCATTTACTTCGAAGTTTGCAAAATTCTTTGAATAAAACTTTCAATAATGATGACGACCTGAAATCGCACTTGCTTCAGTTTTTGGCTGATAAGGACCAGAAGTTCTGAGCACGGAATCATGAAGTTGATAGAACGATGGCAAAAAGTCATCAAACAAAATGGAAAATATATAATTGATTAAAGTACATTCTTTGCATGAAAAAAAAATGACTTTTATTTCACACTAAAAAACCGAAATTACTTTCTTCCCAACAAAAAATATATATATATACATACACCATAAAACCTCATAAAACTAGAAAGACTTCAATTAATATCCTAGCATAATAAAACTACCAATGAAGCAATCATGTAATATCAATATATACAATAAAACTAAGAACAAAACCACCATATACCAACCTAATGAGAATGAAGGACAACTCAAAATAACAAGATCGAAGATAAAAAAGATTCACAGACAACAAGTATATGAAATATATATTCCCATCCTCAGCTGCCTAATAAATATCATTATGGTTTCAACACCTGGTCAGTACCTCTCAAACTGGCAGTATCAACAGCATGAAAAACATAAAAATTGCCCGGGAATAAGCAGACAAGCAGGAATGAAACAGTACATGTCCACTACATACATGTGTATATGTGTATGTGTACATACACACACATATATACATATTTTTATACACCCATAGTTATATGCACACACATTTACATACGCATAAATGCAGATTATATATACACACATGCACAGATATGTATTTGCATGTATATGTATGCATATACATGTAAGTATATATATATGTATATACATCTCTCTCTCTCTCATGGTGTCAAAGCCTGAAGTAATTATTGGGTTAATGGATTTGCATAAAACTGAACTAACTTCATTTTGACGATATATAAAATGTAACATCAAATGCATTTCAAGTGTTTGTATGAAGCAAGATCACATACAAGAATTTTTTCTTCAGCAAACAAAATCTTAGCACATTTTTGATTTTTGTTTTAACCCCTATTCCAGCCTTTCTTACTTACCCAACAATCATATCAAAATCTCAAAACTATGGGATAATGCATGATTATTTTTTTTTTAATGTGAATACATAAGCATTACATTTGACAGATTAATCTGAAAGCTAAAGGATTAAGTATTTACTGTTTTTATTGCTAATTTATGTTTCAGTCACCAGATTAATCATTTCAAAAATATTTTCCTAAATTCTTCATTATTTTCAAAACTAATTGAAATGAAGGCAGTGTCTTTTAATGGTAATGAAAGGGTTAAAAGTCCCAAAGGCACAGCTCTCGCCTTTTAAGATTAAATGTCAATAGGTTAGGGACCTAAAGTGCAGCCTGATGATTATGTATATTATATATCAGTGGTCTAATTAAAAATATAGGGTTTGATACTATAAATTGACCTGTCAGAATTGGACTTGAAGATCTTTGTACCTATTTCACAGCCTTGATTTTACCAAGGAAATAATACATATCAAAATGAAACAGAATTATAATCTTTGAAACACCTATTATTTATAAGTACCCAAATATTTGTGTTTTGTATGATAGGATTATACTAATGTGAAAGACGTTGGCATAAAAAGGAAAGTGAGCCAATTCATAATAAAATGGAAGCAAAAAAGTGAAGTGCTTAATTTCTGAATATATACAGATACTTTTTCTATCGCAGACAAGTAAAATAAAAAGACTAAAAAGAGATATTTCAGAGGTTGGTTCCTTGGAAGATATTACAAAATAAATAAAAATAATATTAATGACAAAATTATAAAATAAATTTTTAAATTATTATAAAACAAAATTAGATTTCATGTACACATAAATTCAGATATTACCTATTTTTTTCCAATTTGTTGTGAACCTCACGTGTTCCGGCCCTGAAATTAACAGTAGCAAATTAAGTAAAAGAAATATTTTTATAAAACATTAAATAAATAAATAAATAAATAAATAAATAGCTGAGTAATAAAAAAAAAAAGAATCCCCCACAAAAAATATATAAATAAAATTGTAATTAGTCATTATGAGCTACATGTTTAACATTTGAGCAGAGGAAATATTAAACTAATTCAACAAGAGGATTTATTTACATAATGTAAACAGATTAGTCATTAATGCTTCATGCAATAAACATTGGCTACATACAAAAAATTCAGTGTTTCTAAAAGATAGTTACTAAACCAAAGAAGTTATCTATACAACCAAAGAATCTTTTCTATCAAGATGTCAACTCTAAGTATATATGGTTTATAACAGAATTTAGTTGATACCAGAATCTCTCAGAAACTATATAAGATACATATTTCAAGATGGCTTAGTTTCAGTTAACGGTCTACTAATAATGTTAATTATCTGTATTAATATAATCATGAATCACATGATCTATTAAATCTTTAATTGTTAGTAGAACTAATTAGGGAAATAAAACAATGAGTAAACAAATAACATCTCATCAGGTTTGCTAGGATTTCTTTTGCTTCAGAATGAAACTCTTTTTGAGAAGTGAGAAAATTGATATTTGACCTTTATGATAGAAACCATCAGAAACTAATATACAGGGTAGGGCAGAGAGGATGGATGTTTTTAAAATGGCTATTACTCAGCCCCAGGGGGAGGGACATATGCTAAACAGGTACCATTCGGTCAGTGATATCTTAGCATTTCTTTTTCTTTTCAGGTGAAGCCATGACATTATGGACAATAGAGCATCACATGTTTGTCTACTACAGTTACATGAAGAATAACGAGGCTGTCATAGCAGTTCAGCGTGAGTTTTGGTACCACTTCAACATTCACCGAAATCAGGCTGTTCCCACCCGTAACACAATCTTACGTTGGGTGAATGCACTTCATACACGAGGTACACTTATGAATATGAGACTGGTTGAGGTACCACATATGGTGCAAACTCCGGAAAATGTAGAACATGTCAGACAAGTTTTGATACAGAGTCCAAATCGCTCTGCTTGGAGGCATTCCACTGAACTTGGCATTGGTAATCAATCAGTAAGGCATATTTTGCATGAAGACCTGAATTTCCACCCATGCAAATTGGTCATTGGGCAACAGTTGAAACCATGGGACTATGCACAGTGGCTTAACTTCACACATCAGATGAAAGCAATTTTTGAGGCAAATGACAACTTCATTTTGCTAATGAGTGATGAAGCTCATTTTCATTTCAGTGGCATGGTGAATCAACAGAACTGTCGTTATTGGGCTCTTGAAAATCTGAGAGAACTATGCGAAAGACCACTGCGCAGCCCAAAAGTGATGGTCTGGTGTACAGTTGGAAAAGCTGTCGTCGTTAGTCCTTACTTTTTTGAAAACAATAATGGAAATGCTGTTTCTGTGAACTCTGAGAGTTACATTGAGATGATAAACAACTTCTTTGTGCCTGAATTATGAAAACATATGATAACAAAAGGATTAAGAGTAAACATGTTTGTGGAACACCCAGCCACTCACATGCTTATTCAATAAGCAGGTAGTTCAGCTGATCAAACAACTGAATACTTAGTCATTGAAACCAATGGAGATCCATTACTGTATGCATAGTGTGACTGCATAATTCAACTAGATAAATCTACATATTTGAAGGAAGCTATTTGTGTGGAAGACACCCAAATCAACAAAGCAATGCTGGAGAGAGTGGAGGCCAATTTCCAAGAACGCATTCAGAAATGCACCAATGAAAATGGACCCCACATGATGGATGTTGTTTTCCACACTTGATTATGACAAATGCTAATTCAATGCAAACACATTGATGTCAATAAAATTTGTTGGAGGCTAAAATTAATGATCTTGTGAATTTTTCAAAAATGTCCGTCCTCTCTGTCCCGACTTGTATTACCAAGTTTTCATTTCTCAGCCTATTAACCAGGTTACAATTTTATTCATCATCAAAATCATTGTCATCATCATTATTATTCACAAATACATTAGAGCAGCAATTTTTCAATAGCCAGATGTCTTTTCACTTAGTTCCTCAGTGTCATGGCTGAATTAGAATTCAAGGCAATAAACTACTAAACTATTAAGCTACAATGAATAATTAGTTCTTACACACTTAATCACCTCAGTAACTCCCCATTCCCATTTTGTTTTAAGCCAACAAGGGAAAATATACATGTGAAATCCACCAGAAATATACTGCAGATAATATCCTGCCATCTTTTAAAAAAGGCCTGTCAGATGTGGTCTTGGGTTCCCTGTATATAGGAAAAAGATGGGATGGCCACAACTGGAATACCTTTGATCATAGGTCTACTCAATCAAGGCTGACTTAGGGTGAAACATTAACAACAACACCCATTTTGGTTGATTCAGTTTTATTTTAACAAAGGCATGGTCGTGTGGTTTATTTTACTTCCCAACCATGTGGTTTGGGGTTCAGTCACACCATGTAACACCTTGAGTGTCTTCTACTATAGCCCAAAGCTGACCAAAGCCTTGTGAATGAATTTAGCAGATGGAAACTGAAAGAAGATCATTATATGTGTGAGTATGTGCAAGTGTGTGTGTCTTCTGTGTCTGGTTTACAGCTTGCCTGCTTCAATGGAAATTTGCAATGCACAGGCAGTGTCGTTGTCAGTTCTCTTGTCAACTAATTGTTCTCTTCAAACCTTCAAAGCCACATGAAATAAGAGGTCAGTTACTTGAAAAAGCAGGTATAGTTTTAATGACTAGAAGGGTATTTCATTGTAAAATACTGCCTCAATAACACGTTCACTTAACCCATGCAAGCTTGGAAACACAGACACAAAAATAAACTAATGAAATAAATTTCAGGTTAGTGGAAAATTAAGTTGATCTAAATAGGATTTAACCCTTTAGTATTCAGATTTCTCTGTCAAATGTAATGCTTATTTATTCACATTGATTTCAATTCTTCATGCATTATCTCATCACTTCAAGATTTCAATGATGTGATTGTATATTTTTAGAATGACATTGTAGAATAGGTGTGATATGCTGGATCTGATCACTTTGAACATAAAACAAGTAGAATATTCAGATCAGATTTTGCAGGTTTAAACGCTAAAGGGTTAAACCAGAGTCATGTTTTAAAATTGCTATTAACAAGCGAGAATTTTGACATGCTTATTAATGCATTAGCTCATATACTCAATACACTCTAATATGCAAATGAAATATGAACTTTCAATCTACTACAACCAACACAAAAACTATAACTTCCTCAAAGTATAAAGAATCAGATATACTTTTATAATCTAAGCTTGTTCAGTGAATTGACAAATGTAACTATAGAGACATCTCCACTCCTTCCAAAGGCAGCAGCTGCATGATAGTAAACTGAATAGTCAATGAACAAAAATTGGGATAAACCCTCTAATCAAACAATAGCTAAGCCACAAGAAAAATCATCATTTCTTTATCTACAGAATAATTAAGAATAAGACCAAGAGTTTGAGCCAACAACAAATATACTGATTCCTTTTATACTCCAAACCAATATATTTTTAAGAGGACCTCAGCAATCAATAAACAAAACCAATAGATAAGAGTGAACAGATTATAAAGACAGTCATATATCAACACAATCTTACTGCTACCATCTATCAATGGAAAACATTTAAATTTTAAAATCTACAAATGAAAGTTAATTTTATAACAAATCAAACATTCTCTTTTTATCAATGAAAATAATTTTCCAACACATTTAAAAATTTTGAAGGCATATAGTACTATAAATTATTTTTTTAAATCCTATAAAAAATTGAAAAAGAAAAACAATATTTTGAAATGAAAAACCAACAATTTTTTTCTCATGGAAATAAATGAAAAACGGATATGTAGACAGATATAGCCTGCATCAAATTAGATGCTGTTCATGAGTAGAACCTGTTGCACAGTTGCAAAGGCAGAGGTATGTTGCTTTTATGAATACATATCAAATTAGAGAGCTATAAAATGAAATATATTTGAGATTAACTCTATTAATAATAATTCACTCAATGTTAACACTCTCAAGGTTCCTAGTTGCTGTAAAAATGACAAAA
The DNA here is from genome assembly GCF_046866305.1 of Octopus bimaculoides. Classification (NCBI taxonomy): domain Eukaryota; kingdom Metazoa; phylum Mollusca; class Cephalopoda; order Octopoda; family Octopodidae; genus Octopus; species Octopus bimaculoides. The sequence continues at coordinate 97,389,101 of NC_142928.1, forward strand.
AAATTATACCAGTTTAATGAGTTTGAGTGTCAAGGAAAGAAACTTAAAAGAGGAAACTCTTGAGCTAAGACTTTGGGTTGAGTGTTATGTAAAATGATTATCACAATTGCTCTGATGTGCTCAAATTAAGTGTAACAGGTAAAGTCAGAGGAGGAGGGGTAGTGTCTATGTGTTTTGAGGACTCCCCAAGCTTGATAAGATTGATGCAATTGTTGTTTAATCTGAACATTTGAATGTTAATATTTGCAGGAAAAGCAAGGGCGAGGAGGGAGAATAGATTGTTGCGGTTTGGGAGAAGGAATGGAAAAATGTCCAGTGCTGTATCTAAGAGGTGATTCAGTGTGGATGGCAAAAAGAAAAGACATGGGTTAGGTTCAGAGTTTTCCACTAGGTAATTCAGAAAAGCAGTAGCCATTTTAGTAGGGCCACAGATCTGTGAGGTAGTGATTATAACATGCTGGCAACTGAATCAAATGGTTCTTGTCTTGCAAATTACTTGGTGACTTTGATGGTGCCATATAAAAAGCATCCAGTACATATAGTAAAGTGGTTAGCATTAGGAAGGACATCCAACTGTAGAAACCATACCAAAGCAAACAGTAGAGCTTATGCAGTCCTCTGGCTTGCCAGCTCCAGTCAAACTGTCCAACCCATGCCAACATGGAAAATGGTGATATATATATATGTGGGCTTCTTTCAGTTTCTGTCTACAAAATCCATTCACAAGGTTTTGATCAACCTGAGCCTACTTGCCCCAGCTTCCACACTATGGGGACTGAACTGGAAAGCATATGGCTGGAGAAGTAAATTTTTAATCACACAACCACACCTGTACCTACCTCAATGTCATACACATTTTGTTTTACTTCCAAATTTAGTTTTTATACAAATGAATATGCCCCAAAGCACACACCTGGTTCAGTTCTTACTAAGTCAAATGTAAAGCAATCAGTAGGAAACATAGACAATCTCCAGCACATTGACTTGGCCAGAAATAGTTGATAGAAAAGACATTAAAAAGTTGTACAGATTCATAACCAATTATCACCATCTTTTATATTTCACTTGTTTAAGTCATTGGACTGTGGCCATGTTGGGGAACTACTTTGAAGGGCTTTGTCAGACAAATCAACCCAAGTAATTATTTTTAAGCCTTACAACTATTCCATTGGTCTCTTTTGCTAAGCCAGTAAGTTATAGGGACATAAACAAACCAACACTGGTTGTCAAGTGATGATGGGAAATAAACACAAACACAAACACACACACACACAATGTGCTTCTTTCAGTTTCTGCCAGCCAAATCTACTCACAAGGATTTTTTCAGCTCAGAGCTATAGTAGAAGACACTTGCCCAAAATGTCGCACAGTAGAACTGAACCCAAGACCACATGGTTGAGAAGCAACCTTCTTAACCACACAGGAGTGCAGAAATGAAACTGGAATAATGCATACATATACATACACATACATATATATACAGACAGATGGATGGATATGGAAGACTATACAGGAATTGCATGTGGCATGTTAAGTGGTGTGGTATTTGTTATCATATAACAAAGAACAGGAAAATTTTTAGAATTTCTGATAGTCAAAATTCAGTGTTAGGACTGAGCAAAGACAAATTTCATAACAGAAAAGCAACAGAATAAAAAAAAATTAAGTCAGTAGAAGAAAAGTTCACTTAAACCTGAAAGATATTTCTTTTCATTCCTTAGGTATTTCAAATTATTTATAATTTCATAATTGAGGAAAAGTTGAGGGTGTGTGAAAGTCTCTTAAACATAATCTATCCTCTCTCTCACGTTTCATTTCCTAGTTTTCTGGGGAAAATCTGGTAAGACTGACAATAACAGCTTCCTAAAAGTTAGGCCAGCAAAACTTGAAAGTTAGTTGTTAGACAAGGCATGAAAATGTTAGATTAGAGACAGTGATATAAGATCGAGACTACAGGAAAGATACTGAATGACAAAACACATCTAACTTATTCCAACATAACAAAATAAATTTTAGAAGAAAGTGTATTATTACCCAAAGAAACTGCACTGATGACAATATAAAACAGACTTAGTCAGAATCCTATTCAATCAACAAAGGCATTTCTTAACTACAATCTTTTGGTTCCACTATGTATGTCAGTATCTGATTTTATTCAATTAACCTTCATTGACATTTTCTTCTAAGATACCATCCATATAACTATTTATCAATACTAATACTTTGTAACTAAGAAGCTTAATCTCAGTAGGAAAAATACTACTTCTGTACTTTTATCTTTTACTTGTTTCAGTCATTGGAATGCAGTCACCACCCTGAAAGGTTTTAGTCAAATAAATCGATTGCAGTGCTTATTTTTTAAAGTTAGTACTCATTCTGTCAATCTTTTGCTGAACTACTAAGTTACAAGAACACAAACTAATAGTAGCTATCAAAGCTGTGGTGGGGGACAAACACACATCCACTCATATAGTTATATACATACATATATATATACAATAGGTTTCTTTTAGATTCCATCCACCAAATCCACTCATAAAGCTTTGGTCAGCCTGGGGTTATAGCAGAAGACACTTGCCTAAGGTGCTATGAAATGGCACTGAACCCAGAACCATGTGATTGGGAAGCAAACTTTTTACCATAGTCATGGCTGCAATTATGATTCAGTTAAATTTTCCCATGAATTTCAGTCTTATGGTAGGATAGCACTGTTAAAGCAACTGTAAATCTTACGTTTACTTAAGAAAATGGTGAAGAGGATCGGTAAAAAAAAAATAAAATAAAATCAATGTTGTTTACTTACCCGCCAGCACGTCTTTTGTCAGCTTTATCTTCTGAACCCGGTGATTTGTTAGCATTATCTATGTGTGGTGGTGAACTAACTGAAGATGACGATGATGATGGTGGAGGAGGTGGTGGTGGCGGTGGTGGTGGTGGTGAAGTTTGAATTTGTTCATAAAAGTTGAATTTAGCTTGATCGATATCTTCCCCTGCACAGAAGAGAGAGAAAAAGAAAGAAAAAAAAGAACAAGAGACATTACAAGCAGAAAATATAATTGTTGAACATTTAAGTTCACCTTTTGTTATAACTGAGAGCTACAACTGGCCAAACTATGAGGATACTAGGCCGTTGGCCAATGAGATTATTGAGTTCATTCATACCCAATCATCAACACAGACATAAAAAAAAATTTTAATCTGAATGCCTAAATTCACCAAGTCTAAAAGTTGGTTATAGCACTGTATATCTGACAAGTTTTTTATCAGCCAACAGAGCATCACTCAACACAAAGATAACAGGAAACCACTTAAGATTCACTAGCAACTCAATGGGTTAAGAAGTTGGTAGTAATGAAACAATATGGAAAATATAAAGAATTTTATTAGATGAAAGGATATTGTTTGAGGTCTAAGGCTAAACAGACTATGATAAACAGAATAAATATATTTTCATCCTAATGATTTTAAGACAGTGGATTACCCAGATTTTATCCTAAGACAGATTTATCTTTCATCTATTTAACACCTTGAATTCAGAACTAAACACCAACTTTTAAAAGTCATTCAAGGGCTATTTACAATATATTTATGAGATAGGAACTGCTAGGTAGTTTCTTTGCATGCTTGTTTACTATGAATTGTAAGATGCCCAGCATCTTCAAATATAGTTAGCACTTATAAGAGCTGGGTGCAGAATTCGATCACTGGAAAGCCACAAAGGGGCACATATGTATTTGATAAGCCTCTTCCAAAAAAAAAAAAAAAAAATTGTTAAAGACTGTACAATCCCTTGAATTTTGATAGTTCAACCCATCCCACAAAGCTCAAAAGTAATCTCATTCTGTCTTGCAAAATTTTTCAGAGGCCCTGAACATATAAAGTACATCAAAGCTGTCAGTCTGAATCAGACTCTACAGCTGCAAAAAAAAATTGTATAAATGTGTACTTTAAGACAGGGTAACCGATTTAGTATTAAAAAAAAATCAACAATCTGAACACATCCTGTGAAAAACAGAAATCTGTCACATAGACTGTACCTGTTCTTGGGTGGTAGATTTAAATCTGTCACCAGGTTTAACACTACCCCTTTGACTTTGAGTACCTTTAGAGGGATCCACTCTGCTGCAAGCATTCAGACTAGGTCTCTAGTCCAAAGATAACTCAGTATACTTGTATGTTGCTTCCTACTGCAGCAACACATAAGATGTGGTTTATTGTCCCTTTCCTCCATCAAGTCTTGGAGACTCTGCAAAAGGTTGTGGTCATTCACTGCCCTGTTCTCCTCTGACTAAGCCATATAAAAGAAAATAATAAAACAGCCGATTACATGAAGGCATTCATCTTCACTTCATTGTTTCCTTTCACTTTCTTTTTCTCCATTCAGCCAACCATTTTCAAAATATCATATTTCTATAAACAATCCTTTAACTAGGATTAAAGCCCAATAATACAAACAATTAGGAAATTCTATTCTACCAAGAAAAATAGTCACAGTACAAAAATAGAGTTTCTTTCTTTGAATGGTTTGTTATGCTGCCATCTTTTACAGATTTTGATATTCTTATATCATAAAATTATATGATCCCCTAAAATCTGACTTTGACAAACTTGAAAATAAATGATATTTATAATATACTGTTAAACAACTACAGCTAAAATATTACAGTTACTCCTACATTCAATTTGATTTATATATATGAATTTATAATTCGTATATGTGACTCAAAAATGTAATATTGTGGCTTTTATACCTCTTCTTAAGAAGCATTAGCCAAGTATTTAAGACTGTATGTGTTTGTGATGAATTCCATAAATGATATCTTGCAGAGTTAAAGCACCTTAAAAAACCCGGAAATTTGAGACACTGATGTCTTTCTCAAGGATACTGATGGTTTAATAATTGAAGCAGTCATAACTGAGTACTGAAATTGAGAACATATTCTATAGCCATTGAAAGTAAATCAAATTCCTACAAGACACTGAAACTGTCTCCAAGCTGACGTACCCAATATTACCTGCCCATTTGTTTAATAAACAGACTGTTACCAGAGAACACAAGAGTAAACTGAGATTAAAATCGATTTCGGAGTTAGTCTTTGACTGAAAAATGTATGACAAAGAAAGTGAGAATAAATTTGTTGTGACATAAATTTCGATTACCAGATTTCAAAAGTTTATTTCCTTGGAGTCTTAATTTGATACACATGAATTTTCAAGACCATTCTCAGCAAGTTCTCCAGTGTATCAAAGCAGCTAAATTAAATAATCACTCATGTAGGGAATTATTAAAAGGTCAAGATTTCAATGCCAAACAAACAAGGTCGAGCTGACATTTCCTTCAGTCTTATATTAAGACTTTGTCCCTTCCTTTATGATGTAACACGAAAAGGAAATTCCACCTGCGCACACACATATATACACACACAACAGCAGGCATTATTAAAACGTAAATTTTATTAGAACGATTAAACAAAACATCAACAGAATCTTATTCCATTTGTTGAGACTCATTAATGTGGGCTACATGCACACAAAATAAGGTGCTAATGAATCAAAACAATATTATAACATGTGACATAAACTATGGAAGTGTCATAGCTGGTTAATAACGATCATCATTTGTGTCAATGAATAGTGTAAATCTAAGTTTGAGGGATCGTGCCCTATTCACGTCTTGTTTATAGACAATACATTCTCTGAAAGGGGGTATGGGAGGATTTGAAACTAATATTCTGTCCACCCAAGCACCAAAAGAGTTATCAAAAATATAAAACAACGTTGATAGTTTCAACAGTAAATATATTTTAATGCTAACAATCAAGTATAACTTGGTATTTTATCCAGAAAATAAATGTGCGTTTCTAATATATTAAAAAAAAATACCTGTGGACAACCAGTAAAAGTATTTTTAGATATCTGATTATGCTTTTTAGAGAAGGGAGGGAGAGAGAGGTGCGTCTGCAAATAGTGCCAACACCATGAGGAGGCATAAGACACATGCCAGAGTGAGACTAATAGATTTATAAACAAACAGGAAGCAATAAGTCAGTTGCCTCTCTTTCAAAAACACCTCCTACAAATCGGCAATTAATGCACAGAAAATTTAAATTATAATAATTAGCTGCTCACAAACGCAAACAGAGGCGCAGACATTATACATATATATATGCATATATATCATATACAAACACATGCATGTAACCAGGAAAATTTACAAAAAAAAAATCTTGAAATACATAAGCGATGCAAACTTTAGTATCGAGTAGAGTTTATTTTTGTCCACATCACTCACAGTTTTCTTTGAAACAATAACTAATATATTATCGGCTGTCAAGTAGTAAATTTTAGTACAGATCAAATAGCACGATTTTTAACTGAGGTTACGTTTCTAACCTAACAACGGGATGTTGAAATCAGGATCTGCAGAAATTGCATAGAGAAAATATTTATAGCATGGAAATCATATGAATTGAGATTATTAGTCTGACTAAATATTCAGTTCAACCAAGAAACTGGTTAGAAATATCAATATTAAAAAAATTAAGGCGATCAGTAGATTTATTGAGTTTTATTCATTAGTATAGCAATGTAAGGCAAAATATACGAAAGCAGGATGTGAATAAACATTAATATACAGGAAAATAAGACATTTGTGTACATGGAAAGAAAGTGCAAACAGGTTTACATGCATCGGTGTATATTGAAATTGGGATTATGTGAGAAATGGATAGATCCAACAAAAGAATGAGCTTTTGACAATAAGTGAGCATGAAATGGGTTTCATCACAAGGTTTGGGGCAGACGATAGCTTTTGTGACTAGTGTATAAATGGAAAGCTTTCGTGATTATTGCTTAAAGAGTTTAGTTCTTCGTATTTGACAAACAAGTTAGCAACATGACAGCGAGATCAATCTCACTGAAAGGTTTATATACATATATACACAACAGAAAAAAGAACTGGTACCAGCAGTAGCCAAAGACCTGAATATCAAAGCAGGCTTAATGCGAGAGTTGGTGGGGAGTTGCAAAGCTGAGCAAAGGCAACAGCAGGTGCGCAGTGGTGCATCGGCTGTATATGTTATCAGGGAAAAGAAAAGAGGGGAAAGGGAAATATGTACCAGCTATTAAGAAGATGGAGCCGTTGTTGCTGCTGCCTCAGCTGCTATTGTTGTTAAAAGTCGATGTCTGCTGGTACCAAAGCCAAAGAGACCATGTGCTTTTCTACTCACCACGTGCTTTGGCACGAGATTTCCATTCCACATAATCCGCCGCCGCCAACAACGTCTCCAGACTCATAGCCTGCCGTCTCTCTCCTCAACTCTCGCTTGCCTCCGTAGTTTCCAGATCTTTCCAAAAACTTTTAAAGGACTCTTGGATTTCTCAAGATGTCTTCTCCCCTCCTCCCCAGCAATTAGTAAATCCTCTCCGGTCAAGAGAGTGCACCGTCACGTGTTTTTCTCGTCACGACTTGCTTTGTCTTTGTCTTTTTTTTTTTTTTTTTACCGACGGAGTAAGTTGTGCAATCAATATTCACGTTCGAATCACTGATATAAACATAAAAAGACTTGTTTAAGGCAAATATCGACTGAAGTAATTGTAATGATAGGAATGACAATAAACTCACGTCGCGTTGTGATCTGATGTTATAATGAAATAAGGCTACTGATGCATTAGGTTATCGATGTGCATCTATTATGGCCTCTGCTGCTTACTCCAGAATGCAGACGCTATATATTTGTAACAAGAAAAACACATGTAGAAGGAGCACGTGAAAAGATGGAAAAGAATACACAAAATACAGAATGCTAGGTCTTCCTAGCAGGACAAGTTGGATGGGCTGATTTTGTCTTCTAAGTGTGAAACAATCACACTGATTTCCTTTTTTTCTTTTACTTCTTTTTTGTTTTTATTCTCCTGATTTTAACACATTTTATGTCGATCGGCAAACTACCGATTGCATTTATACGACTAAAGAAGCTATGTAGGATTTGCTCATTCATACGACATATTTCAGAAGATACGACATACCATCAGTTCAAACGTAAATGGGGTGGGAAGTATTCAACATCCGATGTACTATTTCATGAGATTTTAAATTTACATTAGTGTCTAGTATTTCCTTTCATTTCTTATTTCCACGATTCATCTATTAACATAACACTTTTTTTTCCTAGATGAATACGATTTGTATAATCCAGTCTATAAGCATGTGGCCTGTAAGGTGCGTCCCACTCCCACTTCTCGGGTATATAGATATATATCTCAAGTGCCAAAAATGAGTATCCTTCGTGGCTGTATATGTTTTTGTATTCATGTAATTTGTATAGATTTTCTTCGATTATGATGTATATCTGTATTATTTCATGTCTAGCAATGTTATATGGTCTTATGAGAGACAATGTATCATGGCGGCAGCACATCAAAACATGACAGAACACCGATGACGCTGCGAACACGTGGAGCAATGATAGACAACTCTTACCGGATCGACCAATGCTACTACCCTGATGTGTACAATCGGCAACCTTATTGTCCAATCATAGCAGCTTGTTTTGACGTCATCACCATGGAGCTTGCGGATGCCCCGCCTTCACCACGTTGGTAAAAATCACATGGCTGCTTCTACGTGCTTGTTGAGCAGGACTGTTTTTCAGCCATAAGAAACTAAACATTCGATACCGCTATTTCTATGTTCAGTCGATTTTTTTTCGAGAATTGTTCCCGAATAAAATCATATTATCCTCTGAAAGCATTTGACGCGATTTCAATGCATGACGTTCAACTTTTCTGAATGTGTTGTTTATTATTAGCCTATCTACCATGTGTTTCCTTTATTTATCTCTCTCTCTTTCTTTCTCTCTCATTAAATAGGTGTGTATGTACGTATTTTACTTTCTAAGCTGATCTCTTAAGAGCTAGTTGGTTATAGGAACGCGCTTCTAGATACTCATATATTTAAATATATTTCCACAACATTTCAATAATTCCACTTAATTTAATGTTCATATGATCTACAATAAGTAACAATAGAAATGTATGACCCATGACAACAATCGAAGGATACTCATTTTGCAATGTAAATAATCTTAATATACAAATTTGATCTACCATCGAATAATACTAACGCAGTTTCAACATAACTTCTGAACAATACACTCACACACACATATATATATTATACACACACATACTATATATATATATATATATATATATATATATATATATATATACACATATATATATCCGCTGCCTATGTATATATACACATATACGTATATCTGTGATTGTGTGCGTGTTATATGCGCATGTGTGTAACACACACACATATATTGTGTCTGTACAAATATACATACGTATAATGTATATATATCATAGATACATTACATAGTATAAAAAGACAACAGATATGTATACATTACTACTACTACTTTTATCGACAGAATTTAGAGTAAATCAAGGGCCTAGAATCTCATACATTGGTACTTTATATATATATATATATGTATACTATTTGCAATATAAAACACACATACACACATAATACAGATATATCTTATCTTTTACTTGTTTCAGTTATTAGACTGCGGCAATATACACATATTTATATACATGTGATGGTGTAGCAAAAAGTTTGCTTCCCAACCACCTGTTTTGGGGTTCAATCTCACTGCGTGACACCTTTGGCAAGTGTCTTCTATTATAGCTTCGAGCCGACCAATGCATTGTGAGTGGATTTAGTTGACAGATACTGAAAGAAGCCCGTCCTAAATATATATATATATATATATATAAGAAATACACATAATATATATATATATATATATATATATATATGTATATATATATATATATATATATGTATATATATATATATATATATATATATATGTGGGGCGGGGTATGTGTGTTTTTGTATTTGTCACCCTACCAACACTTGACAACCAGTATTGGTTTGTTTACGTCTCTGTTACTTAGCGGTTCGGCAAAAATAAAACCGATAGAATAAGTATCAAGCTTTAAGAGAGTAATTAGTGGAGTTGATTTTGTTCCACTAAACCCCTTCGAGATAATGTCCCAACATGACCGCAGTCTAATGACGATAACAAGCGAAAGATAAAAGAAAAGCATGCGCACGCACGCACACACACATACATTTATACACAGGTAAATAAAATATGAAAATGCAGACAACAAAAGGACGTAAACAGTGAATGTACTAACTTGATGCTCAGTTTAAGATGGAAAAAAGAGGTAGTGGAACACTTTGAGCATGGCTCTTCATCAGAAAGAGGAAAGGTCAGGAGGAAAGGAAAAGAATAGTCCAAGAAAAATATGTGTGTGGGTACTAGAGCATAACTTGTTTTGTGACATCATATAGGAAATGAACACACATTTTCAAAAGGAAAATATTTATTACTTTAAAATAAAATAAAATAAAATGGACTTCTTTGTATAACTCCTTCCATAATTACTGTTATTTAATCTTTTTCCTGAATCTCTATGGTTCTTTCTCTTTCGCTGGTACTCATTACCTGTTTTCAAGCCTAGTATGTACACATATCCTGCACCTCTTGCAGTAAATTTTTTTGTATCATTCTTTCACTCTCTCATCTCTTTCTCATTTCTTTATTGCTCACAAGGGGCTAAACATAGAGGGGACAAACAAGGACAGACAAAGGGATTAAGTCGATTACATCGACCCCAGTGCGTAACTGGTACTTAATTTATCGACCCCGGAAGGATGAAAGGCAAAGTCGACCTTGGCAGAATTTGAACTCAGAACGTAAAGACAGGCGAGATGCTTCGCTAAGCATTTCGCCCGTCGTGCTAACGTTTCTGCTAGTTTCTCTTTCTATAGAACATCAAGTGTGACTGGAGACTCAAGCAACTAACATTTATATTGGCTATTATATCTACCTTCCACACACACAGGTCTGTCCTTTCAGGTACTGGTGCCTCATAAAAAGCACCCATATCAGTGTTGCGTAAACACACTTGTGCCAGTGACATGTAAAAAGCACCCAGCACATTCTGCTAAGTGGTTGGCTTTAGAAAGGGCATCCAGCCATAGAAGCCATGCCACAACAGACAATTAGAGTCTGGATAGCTCCATCCAACCCATGCCAGAATGGAAAACAGACATTAAACAATGATGATGCTATATATGTATGTCTGGTTTGGCACCAGTAACGTTCCAATTCACTTCTACAGCTGAGTGAACTGAAGCAATGTAAAATAAAGTCTTTCTCAACACACAGCCTTGTCCAGGAATCAAACTCGCAACCTAATAATTGCAATCCCAACACTCTGACCACTGAACCATGCACCTTTGCCTTTCCCTTGAACAACATCAGTGATATGGAGAGAGAGGAGACTGGTATGCTTGGGTGACAACTGGTCTTCTACAAAAGGTACAAAGTCCAGTATTTAAGACCTTAGTAATTAAGTGTGTCAACTTTTATTTCACAAAAGAATGTGGGTGGGTGGTAAGTTTAAGCTGGCCTTGTCTTTACTTGAAACCTTTCATCCTTTTGGGGTTGATAAATTGAGTACCAGCGAAATACTGAGGCCGATGTAATCGACTAGCCCCCACCCCAAAATTTCAGACCTTGTGCCTATAGTAGAAAGGGTTATTATTTAAGGTTTTTACTAAATCAAAGTACCACCAAAAAAGAATGGTTCAATTAGTCCTTTTGATAATAAGCTGCACCATACTGTAATTCCTGATAAATTAACATGATGTTCCTCCTTAATATGCAACTTCTAAGGTTCCCAGTAGGCGTAATTGTGGTGGTTATCTTTATCTTTTAAATGTTTCTGTCATTAGACTTGGGTCATGCAGGGACACCACTTTGAAGAATTTTTAGTCAAATGGATGGGCCAGTGCTTTTTTTTTTTCTTTTTAAGCCTAGTACTTATTCTAATAATTTGTCTTACCAAACTGCTAAGTTATGGGGATGCAAACACACCAACACTGGTTGTCAAGCTGTGGCAGGGTACAAACATAGATGCACATGCACACACATGTATATATATATATATATATATATATATATATATACACACACACATTGGGCTTCTTTCAGTTGCCATCTACCAAATCTACTCACAAGGCTTTGGTCAACCTGAGGCGAAGAAGACCCAAGGTGTCACACAATGGGACTGAACCTGGAACCATGTGGTTGAGAAGCAAATTTCTAACCACACAGCCATGTCTGGACCTTGGGTAATTGAGCTATTAACTTAAATGTTACCTCATCAATTCAAACAGTCTTTGTTGAAAAGTATGCATCTTCTTTCTACACATCTTCCCAAGTACCACTTGAAACATTTCATTTTTTGGTGCAGATTATCTTCATTGAGAGCATGGACTTTTCTTGGAATGTAACGTTTCCAATCATAGCACTTCAAAATGTTAGTCTTGCTTCATTTTGAAATTCCTGTTTCATGTCTCGCTTGCAATACAGATTTTCTTGGACTCTGGCAATATGTTTTAGAACCCTTTCTTGCTTTATGGGGCTCGTTGATGTTTGCTGCCTTCTAGAATGTTTCTTGAGGACATTCTGAACAATTCCATCTGCTTTAAAATTATCTCTAATTCAACTGGTGATAAGTTGCAGAAGTGGATTTGTTTTGAAACTCCTTCCCTTTACTGCCTTGCACTTCAAATGCATTTCAAAACTTGCAGTAGCACTTTAGGATGAATTGCCTTTGTTCAAAGCTTAGTCTGGTTCCCTTCATTATTTCTAATTTGCTTTGATTAATTCTAAAAAGAATTAAGCGAGTTATCACCTAATAAAGTGTGTGTGTGTGTGTGTGTGTAACAGTGGGGAGTCAAAGAAAAAGTAGCACTCAATACATACTAGGAATTGTAGATATTTAATAACAGTTTGACTCACCTCCACATTTCTCAAAGTTTTCTAAGTGTAGATGAGTGACTACATCCTCAATATATGAAGCAGAGAATGGAGATTTTTAACATAGCTTCTAAGTAAGAATATTTGGTTGCTTCCATTGGTCCATAATTAAGCAACAGCAAATAATTTCATTTATGGCAGGCACATGTGTGGCTGTGTGGTAAGAAGCTTACTTTTTGAACTACATGGTCTCGGGTCCAGTCCCACTACATGGTGTCATGGGCAAGTATCACCTACTATTGTCCCAGGCCAACCAAACACTTGTAAGTAGATTTTGTAGACAGAAACTGAAAGAAACCTGTCATGTGTGTGCGTGTGTGTATTCTTTTATTCTTTTACTTGTTTCAGTCATTTTGACTGCAGCCATGCTGGAGCACCACCTTGAAGGGTTTTAGTCAAACAAATCAACCCCAGGACTAATTTTTTAAACCTAGTTCTTATTCTATCAGTCTCTTTTGCTGAGCTGCTAAGTAATGGTGATGTAAACACACCAACACAGGTGGTAAAGTAGTGATGGGTGGACAAACACAGACACAAGTCAATAGTAGTTGTAGCAAATACCGGAACCCTGGATGGGGTATCACTTGGCTTGTCCATCAATAAAGAGTGCAGCTATCTGCATGAACTGATGCAAACTGCAGGACACAGTGAATATTGACACCTCGAATGCACATTGCAGCTTCAGGATCCCATTGTTCTGGGATCCTGTCCAGTCGAGAGGCGGTCACAACACAAAAACGCCATCTGTCACTGCTGTTGGCGGTGGCAGGGAGTCGAGAATTGCAGAAAGGGTATGTTGGGGTTAGCAGAAGGAAAAGAAAAAGGTGACAGACAGTACCATCCAGACTGCTCGCAGCTGTGGCCCTTCCTTCTTTCTTCTTGCAGTTCAATTAGTGTGTGCCGCTCAATCCTCTGTCTCCTGCCATGCCAGACCGTCATTGTTAGGACATCCGCATGCCTCGAAGTGTGGTAGACACATAATGGAGCACAACAGATGCACCAAAGAACAGCGAGGCTACATGCACAGATGACAATAAATGAAAGTGACAGTACCGCCCAAAAGTGCTCCTGCCCTCTGTTAGTGCCTGCCACTTGGTTGTTTTGTCCTCTCCTCTCTTTTCCTTCCTGTTGTCTCCCTTCCATGGCCGCTGCCAACCTAGCCACTGCCGTTAGTTGGCATTTGTTCTGTGGATCTCTGTGCGAGCATTTCTGCTCGCTGAGGGAGCGGTGGTAGCCGCATGCTTCAAACCGTTAATTGCGAACAATGCTGCTCTCAACTCAAACGAGACTACCTGCCAAACTTAAGCATATCACTAAGTGGAGGAAAAGAAACCAACCAGGATTTTGTAAATAACAGCAAGTAAACTGGGAGAAGCCCAACGCTGTATCTTGTCGGCCACGCCGGTCATCAAGAGCTAAGACACAAGGGTCATGCACAGTTGATTGATTCACCTGGCTAGGCTCAGAGTCCCCTCAATTAGGGCTACCCAGAGCAGGTGCCAGGCCCATTTAGAGCAGGCGGTGATAGGTGGTATACTTCAGTCCGAGAGTCGTGTTGCTAGGGAATACAGCCCAAAGTGGGTGGTCAGTGCCATCCAAGGCTAAATATGGGGACGAGTCCAATAGCCAACAAGTACCATGAGAGAAAGTTGAAAACAACTCTGGAGAGAGAGTTCAAGAGACTATGAAAACACCCAGGGGTAAACAGGTAGAACCACTCACTGTGGGGCACCGATATCGCACACACTTTCCCTCTGATCCGTCATTACAACCTGTTCCTGTTGGGCCGGCAGGCACATAGCGTCCGCAGGTCGCAGGGCAGTGCCCCACTACTGCCAGCTTCGGCCAGCCGACCAGCAGCTGGAATAATGCACTTCTCTCAACCAGACTCGTCACTCCATGAAAGCACAGGCACAGCTAACCGACGGAGACAGGCTAATGAACCTCGTCTGCAGCAAGCATGACACAGTGAGTCAACTGCAAATTGTTGAAGCCTTTCACTTTGCAAACTCTGACAGTACAGCAAAAGCGAGAACATGACATGTCATTGCACGCATCAGTCAGCATGGCACCTATGGGCATTGGCAGTGTGCAGGGCACCTCAAAGCATCATTCCCAGCTAAGTTCCATGCATTCATGTTCCTGTTCTGACTCAGGTGTAGCAGCCGACCAGAGACCTGAAACATGGCAATCAACACCCAGTCGAGATAAAGCTAGAGGAAACTCTGGTGGAAGTCCAAAACGCTTCTGACATGCAAATCGATTGCTGGAACCGGGTGTAGGGGTGAAAGACCAATCAGGCTATCTAGTAGCTGGTTCCCTCTGAAGTTCCCCTGAGGACAGCTGGCATTAGTGGGAGAATGACACACAATTCCGTCTGGTAAAGCAAACAACTGGAGGCCCCGGGGACAATGATGGCCTCAATCTACTCTCGAACTCAGAATGAGTGAAACGGGCTGCTCCTCTCCCGATCAGAAGTGGTGGTATATTGTAGCCATTGTGACGCGACAAATGCACAGTACCAAGTGGGACACTTTTAGTAAGCAGAACCGAAGATATGGGATGAACTAAACGTCCAGCTAAGGTGCCCTATGCTCTGCCCATTAGATCCCTGAAAGGATGTCAGTCAATATAGACAGCAGGATGGTGGCCACAAAAGTCAGAATCCACTCAGGTGGGTGTAACAACTTACCTGCCATTTCGACCAGCCACGAAAATGGATGGTGCTGGAGCAAGTGACCGATGCTGGATTGGCTGGGTGACAGGTTGCGCAGTCGCTGGCGAGGTGACTTTCTGATGCCCAGTTGAGTAGGAGGGCACCATGATGTACATGCAAGCCACAGGCGTGAGCCCAGGTATAGCCAACCACGGGTGTAGATCTCGATGGTAGTAGCAAATATTCGAATGAGACCTTTGTAGACCGAAGTGGAGAGAGGTTCTGTTGCCAATGGTGGTCAAGCACAGGTCAGTCGGTCCTAAGAAGCAGGTGAAAACTTGCACGAAAGGCAGTGGAACTGTCATTGAATCGAAAGGAAATCAAGTTAATATTCCTGAAACCGAATTTGGCATTCCCGAAACCAAACACAGCGCATTCCTAGCAGTGTATCTGTTGTCGAAGCTGG
Organism: Octopus bimaculoides; assembly: GCF_046866305.1. Classification (NCBI taxonomy): domain Eukaryota; kingdom Metazoa; phylum Mollusca; class Cephalopoda; order Octopoda; family Octopodidae; genus Octopus; species Octopus bimaculoides. The sequence goes on from NC_142928.1 coordinate 97,405,143, forward strand.
TGTCCGGGTGAAGCAGAGGCAATGCAAGCGAGACCAGAGATGTTGTTGGGCACCCCGGAAAGAGTTCTCTCTTCTTCGTGAAGGACCATGCCTGTGGAATCGGCTTGTCCAGAGATACGGATATGGCATCTGTAGAGCGCACATATATACATATGTGTATCACACACATATATGTGTGTGCGTGTGTATTTACAGGGTGGCCCAAAAGTAGGTTTACAGTTATAACATAGGCACTTCAAATATCTTTTAAAACATTACAATTAACTAAATTAGCACAGAATAATGGTTTCATATTTTTTAATAATTAAGATCTAAACTGTTAATATATGAATGCAAAAGAGATAGTTGAATAACTGTAAACCTACTTTTGGGCCACCCTGTGTGCATATATACATATATATATATATATATATATACACACACACATATACATATGACTGGCTTCCTTTTTCAGTTTACGTCTACCAAATCCACTCACAAGGCTCTGGTCGGTCCAAGGCTATATGTGGTTAGGAAGCAAGCTTCTTACTATACAGCCACAACTGCACCTTTGTGTGTATGTATGTGTGTGCATGTATGTGTAAGTGTGTGTGTTACTGTGTCCTTGATTTGACTTCATGCGACAGTTGTAAGCAAGTGTCACCATCATGCAAGTGGTATCCTTTGCTTCCAATCTTCCAAAACAAGTTTGGCAAATATTATCAGACTCATGCTAGCATGGAAATGTGGGCGTTAAATGATGATGAAGATGGTCCCATATGCTAAAAAAGACAATCTAGTGTTGCTAGAGAAGAGACTTATGAAACATGTGTAATATCATCATCATTTTTGTCTTCGTTTCTTAGTTACCATGGTTTGGATGGCTCCTTTCTTATACAGTGTGTAACTAATTGATGTGTTGTCATTTTTTATGTGAGGTACAATATCCTGAGACCAGCTTTTGCCACTTCTCCCCATGTCTTTCTTGGCCTTCTACTTGTACCTAGATTTATCTATCCCTTCATATGTATCACACACAGATATATATATGTATGTGTGTGTATACATATCACAAGGTTCTTTTAGTTTCCGTCTACCAAATCCACTCACAAGGCTTTAGTTGGGATCAAAGCTATAGTAGAAGACACTTTCCCAAGGTGCCATGCAGTGAGACTGAACCTGGAACCATGTGGTTAGGAAGCAAGCCTCTACCACTTCTTCCTATATCTTTCTTAGCCTTCCAGTTGTACCTAGATTTATCTCTCTCCTCATATGTATCACATGTCCAAGAGAGCATGCTTGCTTCATTTCTCTTCAACCTTTACACATCTGTGTTTAGTGCCCCCGTTTCACTATCATGTATAATCACACTTCACACACAACTAACAACCTACCTTTCACTTGAAGAGAGACTTTCCCTTGTTGTCAGCAGAAGCAGAAGAATCCCTAAACATTGTACACCCTGCCTTATTCTGGTTATTATGCTTTCAAGGCACCCACCTCCACTGCCCTGGATATAGACACTATCAACTGCTTCTTTTGAAACTTCCAAACATTGAAAAGAAAATAGTTTAGCAGTTCTCTAACTGCTAACTATTACTGTACATTTGGCATATTCAATGTCTTACCCGGTGCAAGCTATGGACACATAAGAGGTGCAGCAACATCAAAGGCAGGTTAACTAGGAAGTTAGTTTTTGTTTGTGGCAGATGTGCAGGTGCAATAAAAACTGTAAACAAACAGGAAACAACTTCTATCTCATTCCAGGGTGAAAAACTAGAGGTAATCGATAGCTTCCGCTATCTGGGCGACCAAGTTAGTAGTGGGGGTGGGTGCGCTGAAAGTGTAGCTGCTAGAATAAGAATAGCCTGGGCAAAGTTTAGAGAGCTCTTACCCCTGCTGGCGACAAAGGGACTCTCACTCAGAGTAAAAGGCAGACTGTATGACGCATGTATACGAACAGCCATGCTACATGGCAGTGAAACATGGGCTGTAACTGCTGAGGACATACGTAAGCTCGCAAGGAATGAAGCCAGTATGCTCCGTTGGATGTGTAATGTCAATGTGAATACCCGTCAGAGTGTAAGTATCTTGAGAGAAAAGCTGAACATTAGAAGCATCAGTTGTGGTGTGCAAGAGAGACGATTGCGCTGGTATGGACATGTGGTGAGAATGGATGAGGAAAGCTGCCTGAAAAAGTACCACACCCTAACAGTTGAGGGAACCCGTGGAAGAGGTAGGCCCAGGAAGACCTGGGCTGAGGTGGTGAGGCAAGACCTTCGTACATTGGGCCTCACCGAGGCGATGACTACTGACCGAGACCTTTGGAAATGTGCTGTGCGTGAGAAGACCCAGCAAGCCAAGTAAGATCGTTGCCAGTGCCCCTGGACTGGCTCTTGTGCGGGTGGCACATAAGATGCACCATTTTGAGCGTGGCCGTTGCCAGTACCGCCTGACTGGCTTCTGTAGGATTTTCGAGCGAGATCGTTGCCAGTGCCCCTGGACTAGCTTGTGCGGGTGGCACATAAAAGACACCATTTTGAGCGTGGCTGTTGCCAGTATCGCCTGACTGGCCTTCATGCAGGTGACACGTAAAAGCACCTACTACACTCTCTGAGTGGTTGGCGTTAGGAAGGGCATCCAGCTGTAGAAACTCTGCCAAATTTAGATTGGAGCCTGGTGTTGCCATCCGGTTTCACCAGTCCTCAGTCAAATCGTCCAACCCATGCTAGCATGGAAAGCGGACGTTAAACGATGATGATGATGATGATGATGAAGTTGTCTATTGTTCTAGTAAATCTCTTGTATACTCATAGTTTACTTAATGTACACCATATGAACTCCTCCTTACTACTTCTCTGTGCATCGAGCATGGCCATTTACCTGATAGCAATAGGGTCCTATCTTTTTTTCTACTTACTAAAACTTAGCTGATATATATATATATATATATATATATATATATATATATATAGTAATTAAAGTATACAGTACTATAAATCATTACAGCCAATCTTACAAATCAATTTCACATCTGATATTAGGTAACTGGACAGTTATCTAATATATGTGCTCCTCAGGGATAGTAGGTAAGGTAAAAAATAACCACCATATTATTTTTTTTATCTCGGAAGAGCACATGTATTCGATAACTGCCTAAATTATCTAATATCTGATGCAAAACCAATATGCAAGGTCAGCTGTAATGGATCTATAATACTGTATACTTTGATTAATATATCCACTGACTGACAAATATACAAGTGCCTATTTTTTCTGATATCGACTCTTGGATAACTTAATATAGATAGTGTTATTAATTATTATCATTATTAAAATGAATAATAACTACAATAATATAAGTGGCCAGTAAACAAAAGCTGATAAATGGCAAATCCAAAATTTTATAATTAATTTATAATTATAATATGGCATATGAGGTGCGAGCATTGCCGTGAAAATCAAAGTTGAAAAATCCTCTTGTGCTTGTTACATTTCCAGTGGTTGGTGGTCTTTTTCAGAGGATTTTTCAACTTTGACTTTCACAGCAATGTTGGCACCTCATGTATCCTATTATGATTATAAATTAATTATAAAATTTTGGAGTTGTCATTTATCAGCTTTTACTTGCTGGTCGCTTATATTATTGTCGTTATTATTCATTTTACTAATAATAATTAATAATAATATCTGTATAAATATTTTCGAATATTTATTCATTTAGTAATTTTATACACTGGCACCAATTTTGAATTTGGCGCTAGCTTTTCAACAGTTACCAAGTACAGAAAAACAAGCAAAGTTATATATATAGTGAGACCTGTTGATGAGAATTAAGGGAGGTAAGCTCTCAAAATTTCAAATCAATTGATCCAGGGATGTCTATTTCCTCAGCCTACAGCTTTCTACCGAGATGGTAAGTTAGTTTCTTTGCTCGTAGCCCAATTTCTGTTGTGCCTGTTACATTTCCAGTGATTGGTGTTTTTTTAGAGGATTTTTCAACTCTGATTTTTTTCACAGCAATACTGGCACCTCCTGTGCTCTATTATGATTATAAAATTTTATATATATGTATATATATATATATATATATATATATATATATATATATATATATACACACACACACACACACACACATACATGCATACACTCATACATACATATACAGATAGACAAACAGACAGATGCATATTGTGTATCCTCATCATTGTATAAATAACCACATTTCCATGCTTGCATGGGTCAGATGAAATTAATTGAGGCAGATTTTTTACAGTTGAATGCCTTTCCTTCCACCAACACACATTTGATTGTGGAACTTATGACAACCTTATTGAGGACACAACTTAAAAATTTAAATTGGGACAAATTTTTACTATGAAAAATACATATTACTTGTTCTTCAAAAAATTTAATATATGCCATCAAACGCAAAGGATGCAAAGAAGATTGCTTTGAACAAACTAAACTCACTTTAAGAATGAGATTAGCAATTCATCATCAATAAATACAAGATACTAGAAAAATTCCACTTAGTGAACATCTAGACATGTGTGAAAACCAAATCTTCCAAATTTCTTATTTTCCAACTCAATCAATGTGCAGACAATACTATAGATCAGACAAGAATAAATAAGAAAAATTTGTTTATTCAAAAACAGAATCCATGGCTGAACAGGCTAGAAAAAACATCAATAATACATGATTCACCTTTTATTATGAAGTAATAATCTAGAAATATATGATGTATGTCTACTTGCACATTTTCTTAAGAAAACCAAAATTCTTATAGCAGCTATTATCTATCTTATTTACTCCACACCTTGTTATCTTACTTACCTCACAATTAGTTAGCAAAGAGATATGTTTTAACATATTCAACGGAAGTAAACTAGCACTAATTGATAACATTATTCTTCAACAGAATAATACACAATAATCATCTAACACTTTTATGTAAACAATCGTTATATTTTTAAAACTTAAAATACTTATCATTCCTGACATAAAATGAAAGAAAAAACACAGTAAAATGCAGTCCGATATGACAGGCCTATGAAGAGCCAGGGTGTCAGGATAACAAAAATGACCAAGAGAGAAATTGTGCTAGTTTGTGGTACAGCTGCTATTAGGGGATGCTGCTCTTATAGAAAGGTGCTCACATGTCATTTTACTTGCTAAGGCTGGATTCCATTCCTATTGCTAACTGCTCTTCACTATGCACATTGTATATTTTTCATGATACTAAAACTATAGAGGTTACCACATTCTCTAGTCACTTTCTATGGATTGCATGATTTCATGATTTGGTGGTCCTTCATCATGCACCTGCATAGGAGGTGGGGAAAGTTGCTTTGTACACAGGAAATGTAGAGAGTACTCAATAACTTAAGATTTGTGGACTGAGGAAGACAACAGAATGCAAGAGAGAGTGCTGACAGCTACTCAGTCAGAAATAGGTGATAAGACCATAATTGTAAGCAAAGACAGTACTTAAATTCCTGGAACTTTGCTCAGGAGACCAAGTGGGTGATTAGGAACGACATCAATGACATCAGAATAAACCAAAATGAGTGCATGGGAAGAGCAGGAGTGTATATGATAAGAGGCAGATTTTCTTGTATAGTCAAGAAGTGGAAAAACGCAAGGGTTGATGATGAAATTGAACAAAGAGTAAGTGATGTGTGGCAACAGATGTGACCTAGAATGGGAGAGAGTGAATACTGGGACAAGGACAAAGCTATGGTATATTGGGTGCAGTCCGATGCAGTCTGTTATGATAGGCCTATGAAGAGCAAGGGTGTCAGGAGAACAGAAATGGCCTAGAGAGAAATTGTGCTGGTTTGTGGTACAGAATGAAGTTAAAGTGCATTGGGTAGAGAGCTGACAGTGGTTTGATGAAGTCTCTTATACATAGGCCTATGATGGTTGAAGGGATTAGGGTGAGGAAAAGTAATGATGATGATGATGATGATCATCATCATCGTTTAACGTCCGCTTTCCATGCTGGCATGGGTTGGACGATTTGACTGAGGACTGGTGAAACCAGATGGCAACACCAGGCTCCAATCTAATTTGGCAGAGTTTCTACAGCTGGATGCCCTTCCTAACACCAACCACTCAGAGAGTGTAGTGGGTGCTTTTACGTGTCACCCGCACGAAAACGGCCACGCTCGAAATGGTGTCTTTTATGTGCCACCCGCACAAGAGCCAGTCCAGGGGCACTGGCAACGATCTCACTTGAAAACCCTACAAAGTCCAGTCAGGCGGTACTGGCAACAGTCACGCTCAAGATGGTACATCTTATGTGCCACCCGCACAAGAGCCAGTCCAGGGGCACTGGCAACGATCTCACTTGGCTTGCCGGGTCTTCTCACGCACAGCACATTTCCAAAGGTCTCGGTCAGTAGTCATCGCCTCGGTGAGGCCCAATGTTCGATGTGCTCAATATAGGTGGTGGGGAGATATATTAGAGACAGGGTGCTATGAGTGAGAAGGGTGAGGAATAAGTAGAAGAAAAGTTAGTAACAGTGTGCAGAGTGAGGAAGTCAGCAGATTGTTGGATTAGCAGGGTATAAAATATTTCAGCTTCTAAGCGATATCCTTGTGTTAAGGTATGTTTTTGCCATTGGTTAGATCTTCTATAGTATGCATCCACAACCACCAGGCCATAGATCCTCTGGTAAGAAGCTGCACAGAAAGAATAAATTAAAAAAATTTCTTTCTATTTTATTAACTATCACTGCAAGGTGTTTTTGCATTATATATCTATTATACAGGATGTTCAAAAAGTCTCTCCACAGTAAGTATTTTATTGCAAAATAAATATTTATAAGATAGTATAAGACTACAAGAGAATATATTAGATTTTACAAGATTTTAAAAAACTTTATAAGAGGTGTTGAAAGTGTTGTCCTTAATTTTCAATACATAAGTTGACTCTTCTACACATGTTTTGAAATACATCTTGGAGAGTCTGACATGGTATGGACTGTGGGAAGTTTAGGATTGCATCTTTTAGTTCATTAATGGTTTCTGGGCGATTCTTGTAGACTGATCTTTTATTTGCTCCCCACCCCCAAAAAGTCTGGCAGTATTAAATCATGTGGCTAAAGTCCCTTCAAAATAATCCATTCATCGAAAAACTCTTAAAGTAGCACCATGGTGATGTGCGAAGTATGTGCTGTAGCTCCATCTTGCTGAAATTATGCATTATTAATTTCACTTTCAGTGAGTTGGCCTACAATTGGATAGACACTATTTGAGCAATATCTCTGTGTTGATGGTATCTTCAAAAAATTCACTGCAGAGAGACTTTTGAACACCCTGTATATGTAATAATTAAATTACATATTCTGCACTTTGTGTTTTGTTATGCACATGGTCCGTAGGTCATGGAAAAATTGCTTTGCACAAAACTGGCCCTTTGGGGCAAAAACAGGTTAGGACTGCTGTTCTACAGCACAGCATATCACCGATAAGTTTAGTCCTTTGTTATCTTCTCCATGATGGGTAATATCTTTATATCAGGTTTCTATGCTTTCTCTTGAGTTTTCCTTGGTCTTGCCCTTCAAAAGGTTTCATTTACTTTGAGCAATAGACACGACATACAGCTGTCATCTTTCATATACATTACATGCTCACATCAGCACAGTTTTCTCTCTTCGCAGTAATACCTGATTCCTCTTATACCTGTTTTCTCTTACAGCTTATGCATATTCTGGTGTAATGCACATTTACATTACATATTTATTAGAGCCTGTTTGCTTCATTTCTTTCTTACCTTTGCATCTGCCACATACAAAACTTATCTTCACTGTTAGCCTGCCTGAAATTTCACAACACCTCTTATGTAAACATAGTTTATGCTGGGTGCAGCATATGGAGTTCCTACCAATTCCTTCTCTGCACGTCAAGCAAGTGAGTTTCCCTGATAATGCTGAAATCCTGTCTTCTTTCTTACATACTAAACATCTTAATCTTTGCTAAGTTTATCTTGAGGCCTTTCAATTCTAGGTTTTGCTTCATTGTCTGGAATTTCCTAATCAATGGAAACCGGTGAATGTTGGTGACAGGTAGAGCATTTAGTCATAGAAAATCTGCCTCAACAAATTCCATCTGACTCAAGCAAGCATGGAAATGTGAATGTTAAATGATGAAGATGAATACTGCTAAAGATAGATTCAGCTATAAAATCCAGATCATCAGCATATAGGAGTTCCTAAAGACAGCTAGTCATACACTCCTCTATGATGGACTGTAAAGATTATAATGAAGAAGCATGGTTTGAGGACCGAACCTTGGACACCTACCTTCATTCTAAATTCATCTCTGAACTCATTGATGCCTCTCACTTTAATAACTGTACCTATGTACATAGCTGGTACAGTCCTCACAAGCTATTCATTTACAACTAGTTTCTTTAGAGACCACCAGATAACAGAGCATGGCAACCTGTCAAAGGTTTTCTCCCAGTCAATAAATACCAGGTATTGTGGTTTGTTCTTAGCTAAGTTCTCCTGCAGTTGTCTCACTAAGAAGATTACATCTGTGGCACCTCTTCTAGGTCTAAAACCTAGCTGCATGTCATTGAATTAATCACTCAATTTGTGATTGTGATCTTCATAGCCGACTCCAACAATATGATGCCTCTATAATTTCCACTCCATAAACCATCTCCTCTGCCCTTATAGCAGTTTACAACAATACTACTACACAATTCATTGGATGTCACACATTTTTGGATTACTTGATTAAGTGTTCAGGTGACTATCATGTATCTTACTTTGCCAGATATTTTGAGCATCTCAGCAACTATTTCTGCTGGGCCACTAGCTTCCCCTACCTTCATGTTGTTGTTTTCTCTACCACATTGCTGATTATACTGGTTCCTCACTTTATCAACACGAAGCAGTTCCTCTTCATCCTAAGTATGCTCCTCATTCAACAACTTCTTATACTAACACTTCCATGCTTCTCTTTTGTCATCAACAGCAATGGTAAATATATCTTTATCATTTTATATACACTTCTTCCTAATGACATTTCAGTTCTACCTGACACTGTGCAGTCACTAAATATTCTTTCATTTTTACTTGTTTCAGTCATTTGACTGCAGCCATGTTGGAGTACCACCTTCCATTTTTTTTTTTTAGTTGAATAAATCAACCCCAGGACTTATTGTTTATAAGCTTAATACTTCTATTGGTCTCTTTTGCTGAACTGCTAAGTTACAGGGATGTAAACACACCAACATCAGTTGTCAAGTGATGGTGTGGGGACATAGACAGAGACACATAAATATATACACAATGGGTTTCTTTCAGTTTCCATCTACCAAATCCACTCACAAAGGTTTGGCCAGAAGACACTTGCTGAAGGAGCCATGCAGTGCGACTGAACCTGGAAAGTAAGCATCTTACCACACGACCATACCTGTGTCTATATATATATATATATATATACACCTTTTACCTCTTTTAGTCATTAGATTATGGCTATGCTGGGGTACCATCTTGAATTTACTTATTTTTTAAGCCTGGTACTTATTCTATCAGTTTCTTTTGCCAAATCACCAAATTACAGATGAAAAAACATCAACACCAGTTGTCAAGCAGTGGTGGGGGACAAATACACACACATTTTTATGAGGGGCTTCTTTCAGTTTCTGTCTACCAAATCCACTGACAAGGTTTTGGTCATCCCAAGGCTATAACAGAAGACATTTCCCCAAGATGCCATGTAGTTGGACTGAATCCTGAACCATGTGACTGGGATATATATATATATATATACACATCTATTTTCGCATTCTTGTGAACTTTCTACTCATGCACCCCGGGCAATCCTCTACCATTCCATTTATATTCACATCCTTGTACCTTGAGAGTGTGGAGGCGCAATGGCCCAGTGGTTAGGGCAGCGGACTCGCAGTTTCAATTCCTAGACCGAGCGTTGTGAGTGTTTGAGCGAAAACACCTAAAGTTCCATGAGGCTCCGGCAGGGGATGGTGGTGGCGAACTCTGCTGTACTCTTCTACCACAACTTTCTCTCACTCTTACTTCCTGTTTCTGTTGTGCCTGTAATTCAAAGGGCCAGTCATGCTGAATATCCCCGATATTTATCTGGTTTAATCTTTTGGTTTGTTCAAGACATTTAGTGGTTTTCTCATTACTAAATGTTCTGTTATGCTTTACAATAATAACTTTAGGGTACAGATAATTATGAATTTATATACCTATATTATGTGTGTGTGTGGTAAATGAAAAGGGATTCAGAAATCCAGGTGGTTGCCACAGTAAACACTCCTGCAAATACTGGATAACAGAGTGTATAGAAGGAAACAATACTTCAGTTGAAGAAAGATATTAATTTATTCATTTCATCATAAAGAGATGACTATGAGGTATATGTAATATGAATTAAAAATGCATAAGCATTGTTTATATTGATATTTTCCACTGTTAAAGGATTTATCTGACTTATGTTGTTGAAAGTCATAACCAAAGAATAAATGTGATACCGGTATCTACATTCTTTTACTTGTTACACACATTATAGATACATGGTTGGTCAAAAGTCACCTGACAGTAAATCAAAACCATTTAATTCCAAGATTTATTTATGTTTAACAACTGAATGAATTTAATAAAAACATCTAAAAATGAAACATCATGAAAATTGTTCAAACTGAAGTCCTTCTTGAGCGACACATTTTTCCATTCGAGTCAATACAGAATTACAGATAGTATTTATGGAATTTTGATGTACTGTCAGGTGACTTTTGGCCAACCCTGTATGTATATATATATACACACACACACACACACATATATATATACATACACACACATGTAAGTATGCATATATATATATATATATATATATATATATATATATAATACAAAAAATATATATGCATGTATACACACATATGTATATACTTTCATCTACATGTGTATATAGATGCATATCAGGGTACAGGACGTTAGAACAATGAACTACAGACAACGGAACGAACACATAGGAAAACAGAAAGCCACTTGGAATTATTCATCAGCTGCCTCTATTCTAACTCGACGTTTCGATATATATATATATATATATATATATATATATATATATATATATATATATATATATACTTACCAACTGGAACAAAGAGACACGACTCAATAATTCCTAAATTTTAGAGAGAACACCATACATGGAGACTTCAAATCCTGTCAGAAACTAGTTAAATGCTAATGACAATTCAACTGATGATAATTATTCCTTCCTTTACATCTTCCAAAATTTGGGGCAACAGTGAAGTAATGACTACTTTTGATGGATTTTTTTCTCGATGTGGAAAATTATGCAATGCTTGTGTATGAAATTTACTTGTAGATATATATCATATTTAAGTTGAATGACTACATTTTCTAATACAATTAGGAAGGATGTGTGACTTCATTTACAAATATAAAAGTTTGAAGTAGAGATGGCTGCTAACTCTGGAAGCTAATCTTTGTTAGAATGTTTTACTGCAAGATCTGCTACTATCACTAATTCTTGCATAGTTATTTGAAAAACACAGGTATGCAAGATATGTATGTATGAAAGACAATAGAATAACTGCAACTGTTGTAAATGATGACTTTAGTTGTCCCTCACAAAATTTTACACAATTTTTGCTCAAAAAAGTAAAAATATTTTTATGCCTTTATATCGACCAAGGATGCATAGTATGTCAGGGACAGGTAGTATCTTTGACAGGGGAACATATCAGCACCCAAATCTCACCTGTGGCTCCAAGTAGTTATTTGCATGTATTGATAGCCACAACCTAGCAAACTGCTTTGACTTGTGTGCTAAAAACCAGGTGAGGGTAGCCAATGGGTATGTAACTCTGGGTGAGTTAAGGCTTGTCTACTTATGCATTTGAAGACTGGATCCGGTGAATTCTGCAAAAGAAACCTTCATGGTCCAGCAAAGAGGAAGGCAGCTGCAGCAATGTATTGTGGTGTGTAGAGAGAAAGATGAGATAAGACATCTTGGTCATCCACTGCATCTATCTCCATCCCCAGTTGTCTTGCCAACAGACTGAAGACAGTCATGAATGAGAGAGCTAGATTGATGGTGTGCAACTTATTTTCACTTTAAACAAAGTTACCACACAAGTCATCATTCATCTTTTATTCTCCTTGAATGACTAGACAATCCCTTTCAATCTGATGGACAAACATGTATGCTGAGTGCATTTGAACAAGCAGTGATCTTTCTTCATGCCAAATCAGCAACTTGGTTTCAATTCTCTGTTAAAGCCTATTAAAAGTTTAAAATATATGTAGTTGGTGTTTTGATGTTCCCATCATTAAATGTTAAGTGACTTCACTATAGTTTTACTTGCAGGTGACGTCTCTAAGCAATTTTATTTTCGTACACTAACCTATATACAAGCTTTTACATTTGATTATTTTGGCAAGTACAGTGACGAGGTCAAAAAATCACAAATATATCCAGAGCTGTCTCCAGGACTTGCCTAAAATTAAAAATACAAGGTAGCCAATCGATAAGTAAAATTGTCCCCCACCCCCTCAGGTCATAATTATTTTAAGTTAGATTTTAAAATACTTTGCTACGTTAAATAAGCTAACTCTAATTTTAATTAAGGTTTGAAAGTCGAAGGAGTGTCACAACGGAGAAACTGCTTTCCACACAGCAGCAAAACATTTTACACATTCTCGTTCCGTTAATCTTTATAGCAACCAAACCCTACATTACTACCTTATAGGAAAAAAAGACACATCGGACATACAAAACGATGAGATTGTCACGACTGGAATAACTGTGATCATATGTCTGCTCGAGAGGTGATCCAAGGCTAAACAATAACCTGAAGTTCACGTGTTAACGAGGGAACCTCTGTACAGTTGCTCGACCCACTTGAAATAGCAGCCAAATAGCCTTCAAAGTCGCACATGACCTATCTTCAAAAAGGGCATATCAACTAATGTAATGCAAAATACATCCCTAAAAAAATAAACAAATAATAGACCAGATGGTCATTGATGGATGGCATGCTTTTGATAAGTTCGACAGGATATGGGACTATGCTGGAGTTGACCTTTCAACCTTTTACGTGTTCATATATTTGGGAACCTAATTCAATCGACTCACCTCTTCTAGCTACAAATAAGTATCGCAAGTGCCCATGAAGAAATTAATTTGTTCATGTGTATATATGTGCGTTGATCTATTTGTTTGGCGTTATACCATTCACTGACTTCCCATCTAATCAGGTTTACGTAGTATGGCAAAGTTATGCTGATAAATAAGAGAAATGTGTCAAAAGCAGCGGAATATGTGTGTGTATTTTTTTAGAGTATGCGCATGTTTGTTCTAATTGAGTGTTTAAGTGGTTTAATATATTGTCAACTGTACACTGCTGCATCTTTTCTCCCACGTCTCCTTACACTGCATGCGTAATCGTAATTCCTGCGTGTTGCTACAGAGTGGGAGGAGAAGGTAGGCGTGGCCTCAACTATGACGTATTGTGACGTTTGTTATCAAGTTTGTTTTGACTGAATTTTTCTTTTTCTTTTATTAATGGCGTCTCGGCAGCCGTTTCCTCTCGTGGCTGGTCACTAAGTTCGGTGACAGATGTCGTTGATACTGTAACAGTAGTAGCACTAGTAATGGTATGATGGTGAGTTGGCAGAAAGGATAATGGGCTTGATGTTTCACAGGATTTTCTATACGTCTCTCTCTCTCTCTCTTTCTTTTTAAAAATTAAAATCCGGACTGAATTCATTTTCTTTATCAATAAAATAGAGTACTGGTCATGAATTGATTATGATTCAGTTATCGTCGAAACAAATCGACATTGCTGATGTGATCACGATGACAATATTAGCAACGATTACGTTGTTGTTATTGTTGCTGTCGGTGATGGTAGTGGCGATAAGGAGGCTGACAGTGTCAGTCGGATAATATATTTCGAAAATTGGTCAATCAGTAGTATTTAAGAATCATTTCCTTTTACCGTGTGTATACGTCTTGGCCCGTGCAGACAGACGTACACGTATAAGCATTTATTAACAGATATAAGGCTGAGGCTTCACCTGTACCTGCTTAAAGGTGTATCTGATAAATGGCATTAATTTTTAACATTGACACAAGGTCACCGATTTTCTGGAAGGCGTACACTGGATTATATGGTACTATTTAAGATGGTTTTTTTTTTTAATCGTGGGTGCGAATCTACTGACTAGCGCGTGAGTGCAATGCGCGCGTCCGCTGACCAGTGCGGGTACGCGCATCGGACCCACTCTTCTTAAGTAGTACCGATTATATTGGTCCCAATACTTAAACTGGTACTTTACTTGCTTTATCTAACACGGAAGTATGAAAGGCAAAACCGACCCTTGTGGGATTTGATCTCACAACGTAAGGGGACGTAACAAAATATTGCAAGACTTTTGGGTGGAGCTCTACAAATTTCCTTCAGTCCTTCAAAAGCAATCTGATTCCATGATATAGATGAGGGAAAATTCATCACGGGAACGTTCTGCACATTAAATGTAAGACACGGTAGGGTCTCATATAGGTATTATAGTGTCGGGGTCCCCAATCACCAAGCCGTAACTCATTTGGTACCAAGCCACATAGAAACTCTAAATTTAAAAATTTTATTTCTAGTTTATTAACTATCGTAGTTTGTGGAGTGTTTTGCATTATATATGTAATAATTAAATTATTTATTATACACTTTGTGTTTTGTCATAAATGTAATCCCCTAGTCTTTCGGAAAATTGCTTTGCATGAAACTGGTCCATAGTGCAAGGACGGTTGGGGACTGCTGGTATATTGTATTGAAAAATTTTCAATCAATTGAGATTATCTAAGAGATAAGTAGAAAGGAAATTTAAAAACAAAAAAAAAAACAAACGAAAGATAACTCTAATATGATCAGTCAATGTAAAGTTTTGGACAATGCAGATTAGAATGAATTGTCTTTAAAGCTAACTGGTGAGAGCAAGACATATTTCCATCTTATTAAACCTCCTCAATAAAGTATACTCTGTTCATTTGGCAAGATAAGAATGATCAAGATATATAGGAATAAATGGAATATGGTGTGCTTGTTATAAATATCAATTACAAGGTTGACAAGAAAAATACCTCAATGGAATATTATGCACACAAAATACAAATATGACAAAATCTCAGGCATCATAGTTAATTGAAAAACTTTGTTATCCAAATCTAGTTCAAAATCTAAAAGCAAGGGAGATAATTCTAATAAGATCAATTGGTTGAAATTTTTAGACACCACAGATTGGAGTAGATCTGATCTTTAAAGTCAACTGTTGAATCTTTGATTGCCAAGTTTCCATGAGCAATCAGTATATTCAGAAATGAACTTGGTGTCCACCATCCTTTGGAGTCCATGCTTCACACTCAAACAACACTACTGATGAGATTAAAGTTATTTAGCTTCATGCCTTTGTTGAAGGCACAGTCTCTCCATATTGTATTAAATGGCTTCAGAGCTGAACTCCTGACATCAAGTCTTGCTCTGATTTCCTGGCTGAAATCTGATATTTGATCAACAATGGAGCCCAGGTACTTGAACTTGTCAACCAGGGTTAGTTTGATCCCATGGAATTGTACAGTAAGCTGCTCTGGATCCTGGTTGATGGCCATGATCTTGGCCCTTTTAGTGAAGAAGCAGCATTTGGAAATTGTCTAGCCAATTATATTTCTTATGTAGAATGCTTCTATAAATGCTAAGGTGTGTTTCACCACTCCTAGTGGTCTCAGAGAATAACAGACACTAATCCAGAATTTCTAAAACATGACACTGCTACATGGTTGTTTGGTTCTACCACCCATTTGGTTGGTGTTGTTTGTTTTACTATGACCCAACCATGGAACACTGTACAGTCTGCATTCTATCAGTAAGCACACATCAGCAACCTGATGCAATATACATATACAGTAGATATAATTATATAAAATCAGGAGGTTTGTGAGTGGAATATATATTTATTTAACCACATGACTTCTTTAGGATAAAGATCATTTTGCAACCTTCTTCATCTAGTATTAATTTCAGTATGCAAAGAATTGTGTGTTTGCATTAATGTGTGCTCAGTATTAAATAATACAATTGCATGTTCACATATTTATGCAAATAAAGCCACCTCATCAGATACTGGAACATCATGGTTATACAATACATGTACACATAAACACATACTTGTGTGCATGTTCTGTGCACATGCATATACATGCTAATGTTTATATGTATATGTTTATGTGTGTGTATCTGTATGTAGACATAAATGTATTTAGTGTCTGTACAACACATCAATATATCTAGCAATCAAGTACTGTATTTCAAAGTCAATTATGCTATTCTCCAGAGAATGTGTTGAGAGTTTTCTTTATAGAGTAGAAATCTGGATTATGAAGGAGGAGCTTCAATGTTGCCATGATAGAACAGAGACCAAGCATCTCATAGAGCAAAGACAAGACCAAAGAGGCAATTTATGGACACATTTCACCCATCTCTACAATTTTTGCTCAATGCAGTGCAGGCTTTGGTGGTCATTGTTATTATGGTCAGCAGTACAATGTATCGGGTGTTATGTTTTGAAGACTTCTGCAACTTAAGTGACAACAAAGACCACTCAGTTACATTGATGTTATTGGCAGAGAGATACAATATGAAACTGAGGATCTACCATAACCATTGTGGGAGAAGATAACTGGGATGGATTTTGCAATGTATCCTGGCTGCAACCACTTGAAGAAATACACACACACACATATATATTTAATAGGCAGAAGTTACAAAATGACTCTACCAATATATGTGTGTGGAGAGAGAGAGAGAGAGAGAGAGAGAGAGAAAGAGAGAGAGAAAGAGAGAGAGAGAGAGAGAGAGAGAAAGAGAGAGAGAAACTGTAGTGTTAACAGGCATAAATTTGGTATTATTCCTATTTGTTTTCACTTAATTCTTTACTTTTGTTTAAGTGTATGAAAACTTCTTGTTCTTTTATCTAGAGTATTTTTCTTCATTGTACATATTCTTTGGTTGCTATTTTGCTTCATATTTCTGTGCTTTTTCCAGTGTTTTACCAGCATAACTTTATATATTCTTAATTTTCTTTGTCTCCTCCCTATTTTATTATCTTCCTATTATTAAATACTATAATACACACATATGTCTACATCTATGTACATGGTATTAATAATGACAAAACCTTGACGCTATCAACTACCTCACCTCTCCTCAAAATTGCTAAATCAGAATTATTGGTGCATTGGACAAAATGCTTAGTAGCATTTGTTCTGGCTTATGTTCTGAGTTCAAATTCTGTCAAAGTCAACTTTGTCTTTCAACCTTTCTAAGTCAATAAAATATGTACCAGTTGAGAACTGTGTGTTAATGTTGTTGACTTAACCTCTACTCCTAAAATTGCCGAGTGCCAAAATTTAAAACCACTACATCCTATGTTTAAATACTGCCAAAGTCAACTTTGCCTTTCATCCTTTAGGATTCGATAAAATAAGTGCCAGTTGTGCACTGGGGTCAATATCATCAACTAACCCCCTTCCTGAAATTTCAGGCCTTGTGCCTATAGTAGGAAGGATTATTATTAAGATGGTAATGACTTGGCAAAAATCAGTTGACCAGTGGATAAAATTCCTGGCAATATTTAGTTATAACTCTTTTATGATTTTAAGTTCAAATCCTGTCATGGTTGATTGGCTTTCATCTTCTGGAACATATAAACTAAAGCACTAGCCAAGTGCTAGAGATTATATATTCCTTTCCACACTATACATGTATGACTTCAAATCAAAGTTGTTAATCATTATAAATAAAAAGGCAATGGAGTAACTGTATTACCAGTCAAATGTCCAATAGTCTTTTAATTCGTCTCAGTACATTGTGGGTATAGCTCACAACAGAGCTTTCTTTAATTTTTTATCTCTCCAGGGTTAATGAGCTAGGACTGTCAGTATAATGGCATCTATTCAGTCAAAAACCACCTCTCCTACAAATTTAGAGCCATCTAAAAATATAAGAAATTAGATTAGGAGCAGGCATGGTTGTGTGGTAGAAAGCTTCCTTCCCAACCACATGGTTCTGGGTACAGGTCCACTGTGTAGCAGTGTGGGTAAGTATCTCCTACCATAGCCTTGAGTCAATTTGGTACACAGACACTGAAAGAAGCCAGTCATGTGTGTGTGTGTGAGTGCATATGTGTGTTTGCTCCCTACCATTGCTTGAAAAACAGTGCTTGTGCATTTACATCCCCATAACTTAGCAGCTTGGCAAAAAAAAAGAAAAACGATAAAATATCAGGCTTATGGGTTGATTCCTTGGACTGAAAATTCTTCAAGGTGGTGTCCCAGCATGGCCGCAGTCTAATGACTGAAACAAGTAAAAGAAATTTGTTATTCTACCTTGTGTTAGTTTATTGTACATTCTTTACATTCCAGCTAATGTCGACTTTTCCTTCCAACCCTCCAGAGGCCATCAAATTAAAATTCATATAGTAGAGCCAATTAAAACAATTTTTTTTCATGTATAGCCTTGTGCTAAAGTTAGAAACCACTATTATTATTAGCATTGTTGTTTTGCCAAAGACTGGGTCCATGAATTTACTTGCAACAGATTCCTGACAATAACGTCTGCTTAACCCTTTGCCTGCCCAAAACGTTTTCATAAATTTGTCCTAAACATCCATGCTTGTTTGCAGACTTTCTTTTAGTTAGCACTTATTTTATGTTCTGAATGATATAAAGCTTTCCTTTCTAAAGTCCCAAGTTATGGTGTGTGAAAAAATTGGGAATGTGTACCATGTAAGATATAAGGAATGCCTGGGAAATATATCCAGTGTATTGCACGTAATACACAGGGTAGGCAAAGGGCTAAGAGACGACAAAAGAGATTCTGCGTCAGTAGTGTAATTCTTAAGTGGTCCCTGGATTAATATTAGGACTTGTCATCATGTGTACATGCATTTGCTTATTTTAATTGCTTTCCAGTAGGTTGCATAATTTCATGCTCAACTGGATTGGTTAACTTTTTGATTTAATTTCATTGACTTTTATGCTCAAGTGGTCCATAAAAATATTCAGTAAAATAATTGGCAACCTCTGCTTTACATAGTTGCTGGTTCTGCAAGAATTAGAACCTAAAAATCTCCCTCAAACACACCCTATCATCTTACATCGGATGATATAGTCCTAGATATATGATCTGGAAAAAAAAAGGGGGGGGGAGTGGGTGGAAGTGTCACGGCTGGAACGCCATTGATCATAATCTACTTGAGGAGAGCTGACCTGAAACCAAACAACGTCTGCTAATTCTCTCTTGCCCATCTTTAAGCAGCAACTAGGCCACCTAGAATAAAATCCTCGATTTGCTGTTAGAATATGTATATGAATACAACACATCAATCGTTTCAAACACCCAAAAGTTACAAAAAATTCTTTTGGGTGATATCGAATAAAATATGGCAGAATTCTTTGACAGTAGTCCGAAAAGGAGAAGAAAACGTTTCGTCCTTAAGGGTGTTAGTGCCATAAACATGAAGTTCATTTCAATTGTGAAGAGAAAATGAGTGCTTTCACGTGTTTCTGTATTATATACATGGGTGCTTCTTTAGAAGCGCACCTCTCCAAGAAAATGACGTCTAATTTCTAAAAAAAAAAAATAATGAAAATGGGATATATATCTAAAATAAATGAAGTATGCAAAAAAAATTGAGAAGATTCATCTATTTTTAAATATTTTATATACTAAAAAATAAAACACGGAAAACTGGCACTTGCGAATATAAACAAACATGTCGGACGATACAAGTGGTGGTAACTTTTATCAGATATTATTAATGATACGAGGGCCACGACAATAATTCTTGATAGTTTTTAATCAGATCTTTTACTGCTCACACAGGTTAGGGTTAGTTTTAGGGTTAGGTGGTGTGCACTCGCTTTCCCGTTCAGGCACAAAATTTGACAGAATAGTATATATATATATATATTAGTTATAAACTGACTTTTAAGAAAAATATTGTGAAACGGTCTTCTTACAATTCGCAGACGATTGTATTACCAATATCTGACTGGTAAAAGAAAGTTATCGTCCAACATGTTTGTTTATATTCGCGAGTGGCCGTTTTCTGTATTTTATTTTTTAGTATAAAATATTTAAAAACAGACGAATCTTCCTAATTTTTTTGCATACTTAATTTATTTTGGATATATTTCCCATTTACGTAACTTTTTTGACAAGTAAGCGTCATTTTCTTAGAGAGGTGCGCTTCTAAAGAAGCGCCTATACATGAATTAAAAGAAAAAAAAGGGGACACAGTATTTGCTTTGTAGTGAGTGTTCCAATGAGAAACTGAAATTAAGTTAGAGAAACTAAGTTTTAGATTTATGGAACAGAGGAAAGTTTACTAGTAACGCTCATTCCTATTTCAGATGACATTAGAAGTGAGAAGAGAACTAGCATCCTATGGGGAAATGAAAACGCAACTCGTATCACTTAGCTTACCTATAGACTTCACAGATACACAAACACATTAGATGCTTACAGCACCTGGGTTTTCCAAGTCATCCATTTGAGAACCAGGTCTGATATTTCTTTAGTTCGCAAAAAAGGTTAAGAAGAGGAATTTTCAACATTTAATAACATCAATATTTTCTCATTCAGGAAATGTTAATACAATTTCAGTTAAAGTACCTTTAATATTAACTCTACAGCGCAGTATTTATTCTTTGTATAATTTGTAACATCATCATATATCCTCAAAAAGGAAAATATGCTAGGATACATTTCAAAACATTAGCAAAATAATAATAATAATAATAAATCACCACTTAACATAAAACTGTGTCCATGAAGGCAGTTACGAGCAAACTACAGCCTGTAGAACTTTCTGAATGGCACGCCAACGAAAAATTACCTTGAATTTTTGCTTAGTAGTGCGGCCCTCTTCACGTAAAGAGGTTGCCAATACCTCTATTAAAGTATGGTGAAATTTTGGCAACGAATACTTACAGCAAATATTTGTAGCCTTTCGGAAATTCTATCCATTTCGCACGTTATTTTGTAGTCGACCCCTAAGTCTCGTCTATATCACATGATAGGTCTAGCTTCACGCGAGAGTTGATGTCAAGTGTAATGGCGTCCGCTCTTTTGACACAACTTTTTCGTTATATCGAGTCCGATGTTGTTTGTAACCATAGCTGCATTTTGAAATCATTAGGTAGTACAGTGCAACTCTAAACGGGACCGATTTGTAATAAGCAACGCGCTAATTGACATCTTCGAGCTGTATCTGTCATGGGGACAAGGATAAGTTACATTAACACGTGAGACTTAGCAAACAAGTAAGTGCAGTTTCATATATTGACAAAAGGTTTTTCTTCTGTTTCTCTCTCTTTCTGTCTGTATCTCTTTAACATTCATCTGATTAACTCCTTACCTTTGAATATACGTACATTATTTTAATTTTTTTCTTTTTTTTTTTGATACCTCAGAAAATTTTAGCCACAGAAATTATCAGAATGTCAAGATGTTTAACTGTTTCGATTAGGCGTTGTCATTTACTTAACGTAGTAAGTCGTTTTCTTTCTGATTTTGACGGAGATAGAAAAAATGGTCTGTAAAGGTAAACCAGTTATGAACGTAAGGAAATTCTCTATGAAATAAAGCACCTTTCAACGATGTTAAAGGTTGGACAGTACAGAAAAAGAATCAACATTGAGACTGAAGTGTTATATAACGTGTGTATATGTACTCCGCTTGTTTTATATTAAAACGTCATTATTTTGCCTGTATCTTAATGTTTTGTTAAAATATCAGAAAGCAAATCCATGAAAGTTGCCATACATTCATTTATAGTTGAGGCTATGAAGTTGTCTGCACCTGTCCGTGATACCGACCAATTTATAAACGATTTAAGTTACGGGATAATGTACAATGATGTTATATTCTCGTTTATAGGTTAAATAACTTACACAGAGCAAACTTTGCTTTTCGTTTCCGCTGTCGATAAAATAAAGTACCGGTGAGGTACTGGGACGGATTGGTTATCGATTAATTCTTTCCCTCCATATTTCAGGCCTGTTGTCTATGTTTGAGACATAAGTTTAGAGCTTTAATAATTTACTTAGGTGGGATAATGTAATTGTTATTTACTTAGCAACACCTGTGTGTGTGTGTGTGTGTGTATCCATCCATCCATCCACACACACACATCCTTTGAAAGTGATCCATTTAAGTATGGTTTTATAAATTTGAGTGTTTTGTCGTTGCACTGCTTTTGCACTTGCTGCTATACGAGTGCGATAAAAATGTGAATAACGACATACCTAATTCGAATGATTTTTCATATTTCTCTTCGATCTCAATTAAGGTAGATATAATTACGGGAAAGTTACGAATGGGGGCGGTTGTTTATTCAGAAACTCCACTTGATTACGCTTACCTGATGCATACAGTCATTCAATCTCGACTTTAAACTGATAATTTAAAGACTAATGTAAATAGAGTTAGACTTCTTTCGTTATTCAAGATTTAAACCCAGGATTTTCAGCATTGTATGTTTGTGTTGTTTATTCCCTTCGATCTGATTGAATAGGCTTATCAAAGGCATCCCAGTCGATACGAGCGACATTTTTTAAAACACTAGGATGTGATTTGAGGACTATATCTAAAGGTTCAGTGACCTCATAAATCCCCTCGTTTGCTCCTATGGTTGTATTGAAGGTTCTAATTCGAATTTATAATTTAAAAAAAAATTAAAAACTGACGGGAGGTAACTCTGAAAAGTATGCATCAGTTAAACTGCTGATGGCAAACTAATGAATGTACACATAATATAATAATGAATGCATGTATCACGAAAGAAATGTCGAATTGCGATAGACTTACCGACTTTTGGACAGCCAAATTGGCAAAGGCTTTTAAGAATAATGCAAAACGAAAGTGTTATCCTTACTCCAAAAGCTGTATGCTCACTAG
>NC_142928.1:97433165-97470875 GCF_046866305.1 Octopus bimaculoides
AGTAGAGCGCTAACAGCACCGTCCAAGCGTGATCATTGCCTGAGCAGCTGTCTGGCTTCTGTGCCGGTGGCACGTATATGGCAACGTTTGAACATGATCGTTACCAGCATCAACTTACTGGCTCCTGTGCAGGTGGCACGTAAGAAACACCATTTGAGCGTGACTGTTGCCAGTACTGCCTGACTGGCCCTTGTACCGGTGGCACGTAAAAGCACCCACTACACTCTCGGGTGGTTGACGTTAGGAAGGGCATCCAGCTGTAGAAAATCTGCCAGATCAGATTGGAGCCTGGTGCAGCCATCTGGTTTGCCGGTCCTCAGTCAAATCATCCAACCCATTATAGCATGGAAAGTAGACATTAAACGATGACGATGATGATGATGATATACACACCATCTGTAGGGAATATGCTCCAGGTTGTTTGTAGGTAGCACTTACATCCTATTACAGAAACCTCTGTCATTTTAACATAGGCACATAGCTGTAGATTTTATAGAAGTATGTTGTGTGCCTATTATAATTAATTAATCTTCATAACTTGACTGGTATTTTATTAATTGTTCAGAAGAATAGAATGCAAATATCAACTTCTGATCAAATGATGATTTTTAATTACTTGATTGGTACTTGTTTTTAACCTTAAAGGAGAAATAAGGACTCTTTGAAATAACTGCTAAGTCTTAAAAAAGAAATGCATTGCATAATGTAGTCAAAGACATTGTATACTTGAAAAAGAGATGGAAGTCAAGGCTGGATTACTTTTGATCATAGATTTATTCAGTTAGTTGAGATAAAGATAAGCAACAGATTTCCTTTGGCAAAATCCTATGCCCTGTTTCTGTTCAACAATAGGTATGAATCAACCCAGTGTATTACTGATACTCTATTATTATTATTATGATTATTATTAGCTTGGTGTAAGGTGGCGAGCTGGCAGAATCATTAACACGCTGGATGAAATGCTTAGCTGTATTTCGCCCATCACTGAGGTTGATTTTGCCTTTCATCTTTTCAGGGTCGATAAATTAAGTACCCTAGTCCCCTCCTCACTAAATTTCAGGTTTTGTTCCTTTAGAAGAAAGGATTATTAGCTAGGTTTGGAGGAAGGAACAGTGCACACATCCTTCAAATGCCTTCCATGACTGATGAGATTGATACTTAATAATCTGCTTAAACTGTTACATGTCAACCAATGCAGGAAAGATTTACAGGAAGATAATTGCAAGGCACCAACATTCTGAGGAGGAAGGACTGGTTATTGTGGTTAAAGCAGGATGTAAGGGGAATGTGAACACAGCATGAGTAATGAGAGGATGAGAGACTAATGAGCTGAGTTAAATAGGTTAAATAGCATGAGCACAGATAGCTCTGAGAAGCTGAGGCCATTGTAGCAGCAACAGAAAAGGCAGAGAGAGAAGACAGTATATCTATAAACCAGAAACTGAAGTATGTGTGAGTAACTTTATACCAATCAGTTGAGCGGCCTTTCTCTGGATGGCATTGGGATGTTTATGTGTGAAACAGCAGCACTGTCCCAGATGTGGAAGTAATACTTGTTTGAGCTTTGTAGAGGTTGCTGGGTGAAGTATTTTCAGCTCTGAAAAAAAAATAATGAATGGATCAGTCTTTGTTGAAATGCAGTCTTAGTTATGTTTATATAATACCATTAATAAGCTCAAATATATTGATGAAATGATTGTCCTACTGTTTAATATTAGTCAGAGATGGAGAAATTGCAACCTGGCTGTTCCCATTTTCTACATACCTCACAATAGCTTTCTTTGCTCATTGGCTTCTCAACCCTGCTATTTTTATTCATATGTTCCACATTTCTTTCATTTCCTGGCTGGTTTCTGCCAACAATATTTTGCAGACTCTGTTTCCTTCCTCTCCTGGCTGGGTTAGATGAACAGTAGGGTCAATTGAATACTGTAGCACCATGAGCTTTTTCCTGAACACCTCCATCAGCCTTGCTAAAGCAGATGGAGTTTTGCAATAGCACCTTTTACAGCTCAATTCTTGTAAAGCATGCAGGAGACCAACTTACCATCATAGAAACTTACTTGTACAGTTGTTTCATTCTTTCTTCTCTTGTTATTGATATTTCATGCACTTGGCAGTGAGAGGCTCAAACAGGTTGAATTGTACAAGTATTTTGGAGCCCAAATTTCTGATGATGCTGCATGTGAGGAAGAAAGTAAGATACGGCTAGGAGCCAAGAATTTGTGAACATTGTGAAAAGACAAAAGCTCATCTATTATGGCCATATTTAAAGAAGCAGAGTTTTGGAAAACATTACCGTAGAGAGGAAGACTAGAGAGAAGTGGATCATGAGGCAGGTAAAGAACGCAATGAACGAATGAATAATATCAAGAACTAGTAGGACAAGGATGGCAAAGCAGCGGAGAACTTGTGCTTAATTGGGAAGACTTTCATTGTAGTATCATCAATGCTCTGCTGGTGTACAATACATGATAACACTGATAGACTGGCCATAACAGCCTTGGCCTTCCTTGTATTGTTGTATTGCAGCCCTTGGTCTTGATACCTCTCTTGGCATCATTTTAGAGTACTGTATAGATATGACCAAAACCCTTAACTGTCTCTTAAGGAATATCTTTAAAATTTAGTTAGAAATAATTTCTCGTAGATTATTGCAATAAGCATCTTTACTGATTTATCCTAGCATTATAAAGATGCCCTATCTGAAAACAATTTCAAATATGTTTTACACTAATTACACATTCTCTCTCTCTCTCTCTCTCTCTCTCCCTCTCCCTCTCTCCCTCTCTCTCTCTCTCTCTCTCTCTCTCCCTCTCCCTCTCCCTCTCTCCCTCTCTCTCTCTCTCTCTCTCTCTCTCTCTCTCAGTTTTTGCACATCTGCATTTAGTGCCTATGTCTTGTTACTGTTCAATATTTCATTTTTCACACAAACGTCATACAATCTGCTCTTTTTACACAGATTTAAGCACAGTCCCTTTGTTGCTAAATATTTTCTGCCACTTTATAATTCAAGCTTCTATGCTTTTGCTTCAACTCTCTCCCACTGCTGATTAACTCACATAGGTAATGAAAGCTGTCAACTATTTTTAGTAAGCCTATTAGGCTATCAAGATTGAATTTCTTGGCTATCTATATACATATTTAAAAATATGCATTTTTATTCAGTTCTCCAAAAATGCAAAACGACAGCCAGTGAAGACTGGTAGTTTTGTCTGGCTTCAGAGGACTATCATGATACTTGCAATTCCTTTATCATTCGAATGCTATGAAAATTAAACTGTTCCTTTAATTTTCAAACTATCCTGGAGAAGTAACAAATGTATAGTTAAACGAATTACTCAACTTTTCGTTTCAACTGCTAACATAAATTTAATGGCTTTGTAGGGTGGCATATCAACTACCCAAGCACCTAATATTTTCCTCAGGCAACTTTTATATTTGATTCATTAAGTTTTTTTTGACAGTGATGTCACAACAAACACTTCTTTTCCAATCTGTTTATAATCTTTAACAATTTCCACGTGGAAGGTGTTTATAAGTCATTTAAAAACACAAAAACCGTTAGATTCACTTCAACATATAAATTTAATTTGCCAAAATATTTTCGTTGCTTTGAGACTGCGACCTGTTCACTGACAAAATTCCATGCTGCATCTCTTATAATCTTTAATTTGATGTCTAATGATATTGCTTTACACTTATATGACATGGTGGAATAATAACTGAATTAATTTTTAAAAAAATATGTACTTTAAGAAATTACAAAATTATTATACAACAGAAGGCAAAAGTGAACATGTGACTGACTGACTGTATACATACTCATCATCATCATCATCATCATCGTTTAACGTCCGCTTTCCATGCTAGCATGGGTTGGACGATTTGACTGAGGACTGGTGAAACCGGATGGCAACACCAGGCTCCAGTCTGATTTGGCAGAGTTTCTACAGCTGGATGCCCTTCCTAACGCCAACCACTCAGAGAGTGTAGTGGGTGCTTTTACGTGTCACCCGCACGAAAACGGCCACGCTCGAAATGGTGTCTTTTATGTGCCACCCGCACAAGCCAGTCCAGGGGCACTGGCAACGATCTCGCTCGAAAATCCTACAGGAGCCAGTCAGGCGGTACTGGCAACGGCCACGCTCAAAATGGTGCATCTCATGTGCCACCCGCACAAGAACCAGTCCAGGGGCACTGGCAACGATCTTACTTGGCTTGCCGGGTCTTCTCACGCACAGCCCATTTCCAAAGGTCTCGGTCCGTAGTCATCGCCTCGGTGAGGCCCAATGTACGAAGGTCTTGCCTCACCACCTCAGCCCAGGTCTTCCTGGGCCTACCTCTTCCACGGGTTCCCTCAACTGTTAGGGTGTGGCACTTTTTCACGCAGCTATCCTCCTCCATTCTCACCACATGTCCATACCAGCGCAATCGTCTCTCTTGCACGCCACAACTGATGCTTCTAATGTTCAGCTTTTCTCTCAAGATACTTACACTCTGACGGGTATTCACATTGACATTACACATCCAACGGAGCATACTGGCTTCATTCCTTGCGAGCTTACGTATGTCCTCAGCAGTTACAGCCCATGTTTCACTGCCATGTAGCATGGTTGTTCGTACGCATGCGTCATACAGTCTGCCTTTTACTCTGAGTGAGAGTCCCTTTGTCGCCAGCAGGGGTAAGAGCTCTCTAAACTTTGCCCAGGCTATTCTTATTCTAGCAGCTACACTTTCAGCGCACCCACCCCCACTACTAACTTGGTCGCCCAGATAGCGGAAGCTATCGACTACCTCTAGTTTTTCACCCTGGAATGAGATAGAAGTTGTTTCCTGTTTGTTTGCAGTCTTTATTGCACCTGAACATCTGCCACAAACAAAAACTAACTTGCTAGTTAACCTGCCTTTGATGTTGCTGCACCTCTTATGTGTCCATAGCTTGCACCGGGTACATCTTATAGAGTTACTACCTACTCCTTTTCTACATACTGAGCAGGGCCATCTACCTGAAGGGGTTTGTGTTTTATCTACCTTCCTACTTATTAGGATTTTGGTTTTAGCTAGGTTGACTCTAAGGCCCTTCAATTCTAGACCTTGCTTCCACACCTGAAACTTCTCCTCTAGTTCTGATAGTGACTCCGCAATTAGGGCAAGGTCATCAGCATAGAGGAGCTCCCAGGGGCAACCTGTCTTGAACTCCTCTGTGATTGCCTGGAGGACTATGGTAAATAATAGGGGGCTGAGGACGGAACCTTGGTGGACCCCTACCTCTACCCGGAATTCATTGCTGTACTCATTTCCAACCCTCACCTTACTGGCCGCATCTCTGTACATGGCTCGCACAGCTCTCACTAGCCATTCTTCTATCCCAAGTTTCCTCATTGACCACCAGATAAGGGATCGGGGGACCCTGTCAAAGGCTTTCTCCATGTCAACGAAAGCCAGGTACAGAGGTTTATCCTTGGCTAGGTATTTCTCTTGCAACTGTCTCACTAGAAATAAGGCATCAGTAGTGCTTTTACCTGGCACGAACCCAAACTGCATCTCATCTAAATTGATTCGCTCCCTAATTAGTTGGGCTATGACCCTCTCTGTAACTTTCATAACCTGATCTAACAGCTTGATGCCTCTGTAATTATTTGTATCTAAAGCGTCCCCTTTACCTTTGTAGCAGTTGACTATGATGCTGCTACACCAGTCATAGGGTATGACTCCTTCGTGTATCACCTGGTTCGTAATACGGGTGACTAGGCTATAGCCAACACTGCCAGATATTTTGAGCATCTCTGCAGTGATTCCTGATGGGCCGGGGGCTTTCCCGGTCTTCATACTCTTAATTGCTTTATCTACCCTGGTACTATCAACTCGGATAGCTGGTCCCTCTATTGGGTCGACATAAGGCAGGCTCTCTTTCTCCCATTCATTCTCTTTATTAAGCAATCTATCGTAGTGGCATCTCCAGACCTCTTTCTTTGCATCCTCATTTAATGCAAGCGTACCATCATCCATGCGAACACATTTCTCTCCTACAACATCACTATTCTCTCTCCTACACTGTCTTGCAACCCGAAATACCTCGAGTCTTTGGTCCTCACGGCGCAGAACATTGGCAAATCTTTCCTTATCTGCTTCCCCTCTGGCTAAATAAACCTGTCGCCTAGCCTCCCTTCTGGCACATTGGTACAATTCCCTGCTACCACCGTTCTTCCAGTCCTTCCAAGCTTGTTTCTTTTGTCTAATAGCCCTGTCTACCTCCTTGTTCCACCACCACGTTACTCTGGGTTGGGAGGGGACCTTACACCACCCACAAATCTGGTCGGTGGCTTTCAACAGGTTGTCCCGCAGAAATCTCCAATTGTCTTCCACGTTGTATGATGCTATATCCCCTTCTATTTCGTTAAATGCTTCAAGTAACTTGTCTCTAAGTCTCTGTCCGTTTGCAGGGTCTTTAAGCTTCCACACCCTTCTTCTCCAAGCCTGTCTAATTCTGGGCACCCATTTTGCCTTGATCCCAAAGTCGCTAACTACTAATCTATGTTGTGGGGTACATTCTTCGCCAGGGTAGGTTTTGGCATTTATAAGCCGCCCTCTTTCCCTATTTCTGGCGAGGATGTAGTCGATTTGGCTAGAGTGTCTGCCGGAGCGGTAGGTGACTAGGTGACTGGCAGGTTTCCTGAAGTTGGTATTGCAGACCATAAGATTGGTTGCATCACAGAACTCCAGCAGTCTGGTTCCCTCCTCGTTGCGGGAACCGAAGCCATAGCCTCCATGTATGCCATGGAAGCCCCCAGCACGACGTCCGACATGACCGTTGAAGTCTCCAGCCACAAAGAGAAGGTCCCTGTCACTCGTCGACGAGGTAGTTTGCAAGAGGGTGTCATAGAATTGGTCTTTCAGACCATCTGGTAGCCCAGGTTGAGGTGCATAGGCTGAGATGACAGTAGCTAATCTATGATGAAGCACTAGTCTGATCTTAAGTACTCTGTCACTTACTCTAACGACCTCGATTACCTTATCCACCCATTTCTCCGCTAGAAGTATTCCTACGCCCCCGACCCCGTCAGTGTTCCCTGCCCAGAAAATCTTGTACCTGTGTTCTTTGCCTGTGAGGAACCTTGCAGAACCTCCTCTCCATCTTACTTCCTATTATTTGCAGGCATACTGGGGTACCATCTTCAAGAGTTTTAGTCACACAAATTGCCCCCAGTGCTTTTTTCATTGAGTGCTGTTTGTAAAATGACTAAATTACTCCTTGATATATGGGTGCACCTCAACACCAGTAAATGTTACTGGATTTTCCATCAAATCTTAACAATGACTTTTCAAGTTGTTTAATCTACTGAATTAATCTACTCATTGAATTAAAGCGGTTGCATATTTCAGAGACACACATACCCTTCTCAGTAGCATCAGGGCGACAATGTATATCAAAGCTGAGCCTTTTGGATATAAGCACAGTCCTTTTGAGGGCCTTCCACATGATTTTTATCTGTACATATTTCCCTCATATGGGCCAACACAAGACTATATTAAAAGATACTTGCCCAAAATGACATGTAAGATTAAACCCGAAAGCATATGGTTGTGAAATAAACTTCTTAACTACATGACTGTGCCTCTGCAATCATTATACTCAAACTAACACACATGTGTGTGTGTGTGTATGCAACATGTTTCTGCCCAGTTTCTGTCTGACAAATGTCTTCACAAAGCAAAGTCCACCAAAGTTATAGAAAAGATTCTTGCCTTATGTGTTGCACAGTGGCATAATACATAAATACATGCAATTAGGCACACGCACACACACACACACACACACATTTTTTAAAGATATTCCTGATTCCCACTTCAGTTTGCCTTTGTTAATTTTCATTCCTTTTCTGTGGTCTGATCTTATACCTAATTATTTGATATCCAACATGTTTCTGTTCATTTCTTGTTTCTTTTTTAAATGTTGTATTTTATTGATCCAACAACTGAGATTGTCCTCCTACATTTTTTATTTCCAATGTGAAAAAAGCACTTTTAATCTTAGGCTGTGTTTAATGGAGAACCAATTAACTCCAAACTTGCTAAAATGAGTTTATCTAATGATCACACCTTTTCCATTAATGATTGCAGAATTTCTTCCTGGTGAGATTATTTGTGATTTTACAGCCTCTGGCTGCAAACTTTGTCTGATAATTTTTTGACAGTCATTGCACTCCGAGAGGCTTGTTCTTCATCCATAATAATTTCATTGTTTCAATGGTTATGTTTAGTCCAATCTTGTAGTTATCGCATGTTCCAGCTCTTCATTTTCTATTAAAGTATTATGTCTCACCATGACGTTGATTGCCAAACCACATCATATTTTCACATATTTTTTAAAATAGTATGTTTGTGGATTGCAATGTGTGTCATACAATTTCCATTAATGATCGCATTCAATAATCAATTAGTCAATTATCTGTATCATTATATATATGTCTCTCTCTTTTTACTCTTTTACTTGTTTCAGTCATTTGACTGTGGCCATGCTGGAGCACCGCCTTTTTTAGTCGAGCTAATCGACCCCAGGACTTATTCTTTGTAAGCCTAGTACTTATTCTATCAGTCTCTTTTGCCGAACCGCTAAGTTACAGGGACGTAAACACACCACCATCGGTTGTCAAGCGATGTTGGGGGGACAAACACAGACACACAAACATATACACACACATACACATATATATACATATATACAACAGGCTTCTTTCAGTTTCCATCTACCAAATCCACTCACAAGGCTTTGGTCGGCCCGAGGCTATAGCAGAAGGCACTTGCCCAAGATGCCACGCAGTGGGAATGAACCCGGAACCATGCGGTTGGTAAGCAAGCTACTTACCACACAGCCACTCCTGCGCCTGTGTATAAGTATTATCAACTTCAATCTGTTTTCCTTCTATTTTTACACTGAACAACTCGAATTATGGGAGCCTTTACATAGTTACTTAACCCTTGGTCTACCAGAGAAAATGTATGTCATTAATTACCAACTGGGTCCAATGGACCCAATATTTTTCTTTTAATTAAATTTTATTCAAACTACCACTATTTCTTAGCTACATTTTATATGCTATCAGGTGAATGAAGAATTACTGTTTCTCAAAATTCTAATTACTTTGCAAGTAAAGCTGTTTAACAACAATGAAAGCATTCACTACACTTATATCAGTCGTGTTGTAGATATTATAGATTTTAAAAACTACAAAAGTACAGAATTACAGCTCTTCATGGCACTGAATGCAGACAACATTGGAATGTTCTTGGCAAACATGGATATTACAATTCTTACATGTAGTATGAGTTTTCCTGTCTTTTTTTTGGACCACACAAAGAACATCTTCCTTTTTTTCTTTGGTTGAGGAATCTCAAATGAGGTTGAAGATCGTCTTCTTTTCTTGTTTTGTTGAGAAATGTTAGTGGAACTAGAAGATTGTTTGTCATGTTCTTGTTTAGCATTAACTCCAGCAAGTTCCTTTCCTAATTGAATTAGGCACTGTCTTCTTTTATCCTTGAAACTTTGCAAGTAAAGCTGTTTAACAACAATGAAAGCATTCACTACACTTATATCAGTCGTGTTGTAGAATATAACCATAGGCCATCTTCAAGTCATTATTTTGCAAATGTATGTCCTTACCATCTTATCTAGGGTATTTACTCTTCCTTTTCTTTTCCTATGACATGTAATAATTTCTGGTTTCTTTTCAACACTTTTTGAATCAATTGAAGGCTGAGAGTGCATTGTACTCATAAGTGTGACTACATAATCTTTCTTGGGACAATAAGATAGGATCATAGAATCCTTTTGAAATCCAAATATTATGCTATTGATTTTCTCTTTCTTTTCCATTTGTGAAAGCACTTGGAAGTTCAACTCTGCTCTTTCTAATTGTTCCAACTAAAGTAGTTTTCTTGCTAAGCAGTTTTCAAACCGATCCTAGATTTGTAAAAAAAATTATCCCAAGTTATATTACAACCAGTATTTTCAAGTTCTTTTACTAGGGCTTCAACAACTCTTGTTTCACTGTCGCATATTGCCCAAATTTTAATTCCATATTTCCCTGGTTTTGAAGGAATATATACCTGGAATGGGCAGCACTGGAAATTAATGGAATACGTGTCCAGCAGTTGTTTTCAATATCTAGATTGTGGAAGGTGGCGAGCTGGCATAAACATTAGCATGCTAGGCGAAATGCTTAGTGGTACTTCGTCTGTCTTTACATTCTGAGTTCAAATTCTGCCTTTCATCCTTTCAGTCAACAAAATAAGTACCAGTTGCGTACTGCAGTCAATCTAATCAATTGGTCCCCTCCCCAAAAATTTAGGGCCTTGTGCCTTGAGTAGAAAAAAAATATCTAGATTGTGGATATATGTACTGGACTAAGGATCACAAAGTCATGATTTCAAACTGTTAAAACTTTTGTTTTGTATTTGTATATAATTATTTTTATGTTGAATCCCTTCACTGATTTTAACAATAGACTATTATTAAAATTTCCTAACCAGTAAATCATCTATCTAAATTAGGCATTGTCAATCTTTTTTCAAGAAGCAGGCTGCATGAAATATGGCTCCTCATCAGATGAGCCACACTACCAAGACAAAATTCAAGGTAATTTTTGTTAAGGTATGCTATTCAGTAAGTCCTGTAGACCATAGTTTGCCCATAACTGATCTGAAGTCTTATATGGATGCACAAACTGGCCTCAAACTTTCTGAACATTGCTCTTCATGATGTTAAGATTTGCCTTTGTTCTCATATGGCTAGCAGCCATTTTAAGCAATCACATAATCTCAGTGTTATATACTAAGATTTACATTTATTTTTCTATATTTAGCTACATTGAGACAATATATGTCTGGCTTAAAAATGCATATAACATTGTTTAGTAATTCAGTGACTAAAAAATTTAGCCATTCATAAATCACTCAAATATTGAATAGTCTGTGAACTTTAAACTCATAAATTTCAAGAATAGCGGGAGTGAAATCACTGTTGAATCATCATTGTCATCATCTAGCATCTGTTTGCCATGCTGGCATGGGTAAGACAGTTTGACTGGAGCTGGTGAGCCAGAGAGTTGCATCATACTCCAGACTGTCTTGGCCTGGTTTCTATGGCTGAATGCCCTTGCTAACACCAATCACTCCTCAGTGTACTGAGTGTTCTTTACATGTCGCCAGCATGAGTGCCTTTTGCGTGTCACTGGCATGGGTGTCTTTTGCATGTCACTAGCATGGGTGTCTTTCGCGTGTCACTGGCACAGGTGCCTTTCACGTGTCACCAACCCTGGCCACAACTACAATTTTATTTAGCTTGATTTAAGATGTTTGGATGTGATTTGTGAGAGATTTAGGTGCTATTTCTACCAGGTTGATCAATCATGTACAGCAGCACTCCTCAAATATTTTTTTTAACTATTGCTCCTTTTTTTTTTTTTACTAACACTTTTTAAACCACCACTGCCACTATTTGTTATGTACATTAGCATAATATGTAGTTCTGGATTCTAGTTTGATGTGGGTGACTATTTACTGTAGCACCGCCTTACAATCAGTGAATATTTACCACATTTCTACTTGACCATAGTTATTTATCTAATCTTTAGCATGGCCACTCAGGTATATATTCTTTGGGCTTCTTATATTCTCCTGTAGCTACTAGTTGAAATTTATATTTTGATTTATAGCTGTATGTCAACACATGCATATATTAATTTCCCTGGCCACGTGTGTGTTTACACGTGTCTGTTCATACACAAGTTCATTATAAGATTAACAGAAGACATATTAGAATTGCTAGAATCCACAACATTTAAGAAATACACGCACACACTCACACACACACCACACTAGGATGTTGCTAAATGCTACGGGTGTCTTCTTTATTGCATGTATGAAAATATAGGCAAATTTTGACAGTGTTTTTTAAATTTATTTGTTAGTTATTGTTTATAATTTATGTGCTGAGATGTTTTGTCTTTATCTTTTACTTGTCTCAGTACTTACTTTTTAAATCTGGTACTTATTCCCTCAGTCTCGAAGGAAATGTAAACAAATCAGCACCAGTTATCAAATGGTTGTGGGGAAACAATACAAATAGAAACACACTGGCTTCTTTCAGTTTTCATATACCAAATCCACTCACAAGGATTTGGTTGACCTGGGGCTATAGTACAAGACACTTACCCAAGGTGGGGCTGAACATTAACCTGCATGGTTGGGAAGCAAACTTCTCACCTACATACCCACGCCTACTGTTGGTTTTATATATTTGCTTACATGTCAAAGTTTATTGTTGTTGTTGTTGACTAGCAGTTTATCACAAACAATGGCATTTTAAAAGAAACTAATTTGACACTGGTATTTGATAAATGCATCAGCATAATTTTTGAGGGCTGGCTGAAAAGTTCATAAGCTGACCAAGATACTCTCATGGAATATGACCAAATGAAGTCCACATACTTCTTCCATCAGCATTGCAGTGCTGGATCTCATTGGTGAAGAAGCTTTCATCCTGTTGGCTTAAAAAGTCATCAATAGCAGATATGACATCATTATCACTGTAATATTGGTTCCCAGCCAAATGTTTTTTCTTGTTGGGGAAATAGATAATAGTCAGATGGGGAGGGTGATCAATCAGTTCAAAGCTACAGTCATGCACAGCAGCCATTGAAACCAACAGACTTGTGTGCTGGGGCATTGTCCTGATGAAACAAGACCCCTTTCATCAGTTTTCCTCGGCATTTGGTGTTGATAGTTATTTGTAACTGCCTCAGCAAGTTGGCATAGTACTCTCCACCGATGGTGTGGCCCTTTTCAAGATAGTCAACAAACACAGTGTCTTTTGCATCCCAAAAAACTGAGACCACCACCTTCCCTGCAGATGAAATTACCATTTCCTTCTTTGGAGCAGGTGAGGAGGGGTGTTTCCATTACATGGATTGTCTCTTTGTCTCTGGCTGAAAGTGATGGACCCAACATTCATCCTGGATTAGGAAATGTTCAAGGAAACCTGTTGGATCTGTCTGAAACATTGTCAGGTTTTCCCATGGTGTGAACGGCCTGGTGCACTTTTGATCGGGTGTCAGATGTGGCACCCACCGAGCAGAAATCGTCATCGTGCCAAGTTCATTGTGCAAAACATTCTCAACTCTCCCAGGGGATATGCAAATACCTTTCACTATTTGATTTATAGTTAAATGCCTGTCATCCATCACTGTGTGGTGAACATGATCAATGTTTTCCTTGGTGGTGGCAGTTGCAGGATATCCAGATGTTGGCTCACCCTCAAGGCTCTCTCTTCCCTTCCTAAATTCAGCTGCCCACTTTTGCACTGTTAGTGTTATCCTCTAATGTAGCAACCATGTCAGCATGAATGTTCTTGTGTGGCTAAACCCTTTATCTGCAGGTACTTGATAACACCACAGAGCCAAATTCTGTCCACTTTCAAGAGAAGTTGCTACTAGTTACTTTTGAAGTCTTCTTTGAATAGTCAAACATCAATTTACCTGTAAAGAAACTATGCAGTTGTTAATAAGAAGGATTGAAATTAATGTATGCAAGATTTCACACCTCTAGCATCAGTCTTTCATAATCAGCTGATGAACTTATCAATCCACCCTCATATTTTCCATATATTTGATACTGACTTGTTACAACACATCATATATTGCTGGGCAATGTTCTGATCAAAGCTTGTTTAACAAAAGTAATATATTTTTGTCAATAACAGTGTAGCATACTCTCTATTCACATGTAATATAAATATTTTGACGTGTCCCATATACAACAGCTGTTACTGTGAAACATACATACTTCACAGTATACAAATTTTGTTCAGTTTATGTTCATTGAATATTTTTCCTGTGGTTGATATTATTGAGTTTCCATTTATAATGTATTAAATATACACATTTGCAATATGCGTATGTGTGTGTGTATAAGTGTACATGTGTATACAAGTGTTTATGTTTTTATACAAGGATGCTGAAAAGTTCCCGGATATGGATAAAAGAATATACAAGAGGATCAGTTAATTATGATTTTTATTCAACATATTCCCCTCTCAGATTCACACACTTATTGCAGCAGTCTTTCAGTTTTACTAAGAACTTGGAAGGTTGGGTCTCCAACTAGGCCTTTTGCAATACTCTTAAAGCCAGGAACTTTTCAGCACTCCCCCTAAAGTGTGTGTGTGTATGCATATATATGTCTGTATGTACTCACACATCTCATCTAAATATAATTAGCCCATGTCACAAGCTGTTAATATGGAAAACTTAGAATTAGTTAATAAATCCTCAAATTATGCCAGGGTTCTCCCATTATAGTTTTTTATTGCTTCGTTGCCAATGTTGCATCTTGTCACTTAAAAGAAATATGAATCATTTTACCTAATTAATAAATTGTTCTGTGAAGAGATTTGTCAGGTTTCCCTAAATCAAGGGTTGCTGAGCATATCAAAGGGAGCATTAGACTTTAGGGGCAGTGAGATAACATACTAAATTTTACCTATAGCAGTAATTATATTACACATGATAAAACTAGTAATGGTTATTAAAATATGAGATTTCATCAGGCACAAAGAAGTTAACTTGCAATGTGTGAAGTAAATTAACAACTCTTGTCTTCATAAATTTTTCTATCAATTCACAGTTAAAAGCTTATACAGTTCATTTTTAGAATAAAATTTATGAATTATCATTCCATGTTAAGTTAGTTTAGTCGTGATACTTCACTCGCCACTTAAGTGGGATGTTTGAAAGAACAACTGCTTGAGGAGGATGGGACACTAGGCATAACATTTAGTGGGAGAGGGGCTACAAAAAAAAGGTTATGATCACTATGGAATAAAAATTTAAGGGATGTTTGATGTAGAGAATAATTTTTTTACATACCATTGCTTGACAACTGATGCTGGTGTGTTTATGTCCCCGTAACTTAGCAGTTCAGCAAAAGAGACTGATAGAATAAGTACCAGGCTTACAAAAAATAAGTCCTGGGGTTGATTTGTTCAACTAAAGGTGGTGCTCCAGCATGGCCACGGTCAAACGACTGAAACAAAGGAATAAAAGAATACATTATTGAAATAATCAGATATTTGAATAATGCAACATCTTTCAAATGTAAAAAATTTTTCAAATTCTCATGTAAATTTTCAGTTTAGTATTTCTTAATTTTTTATACCATTTAGCTTTTGAAGCATTATGAATTCTTAACAACAGCATTAAAATACAATGTTCCTAGATATATTTAGATTCTAACAATATTAATAGTTAGTGTAGATAAAATAGTTTAGGTAGGTGTGGTTGAGTGATAGGTAGTTTGCTTCTCAACTACATGGTTCCAGGTTCAGTCCCACTGCATAGTGCCCTGGGCAAATGTCTTCTACTATTGCCCCAGGTCAACCAAAGCCTTGTGAGTGGATTTGGTAGATGGGAACTTAAAGAAACCTCGTGTGTGTTTTGTGTTTGACCCATACCACTGCATAACAACCATTGTTGGTTTGGTTATATCCCCAAAACATAGCAGTTTGGCAAGAGAAACTGATAAAATAAGTACCAGGCTTTATAAAAAAAATAAAACTTGGGATTGATTTGTTCAACTAAAACTCTTCCAGATGATGCCCTAGTATGGCTGCTGTCCAATGACTGAAACAAGTAAAAGATAAATAAAGGTTTCCAGTTTGAACTATGTCTGGTATTATAGACACATCTAAGAATAAGACATTGGAAATCAAACTAATCAAGATACAGTGAATTTTGAAAAAAAAAAAAAGAAAATTAATTTCATCTCTTAAAGATAGGTAAAGCTTTAATATATGTAATTTTAGTACTCCAGCTCTTGGTCATCCACTTTGTGTTTTATAATAAAATAGTTCTAATGGAATCATACATCTGTGGGTACATCTCAACAGCCTCCTATAAGTTTGTTGAATCATTG
Source organism: Octopus bimaculoides (assembly GCF_046866305.1). Lineage (NCBI taxonomy): Eukaryota > Metazoa > Mollusca > Cephalopoda > Octopoda > Octopodidae > Octopus > Octopus bimaculoides. The sequence continues at coordinate 97,449,138 of NC_142928.1, forward strand.
TACTAAGAAGTTGTTAAACTTTGAAATCTTCAAACTGGTGAATTTGTAATTTATTCAGTATTATTTATTTCATTTTTACTCTTTGTTTGATGTTTCATGTCCAAAGTCCAGAAATATATTTTGTTTGAATTGTTACTGTCTAAGTCCCAATAATATATAATGTATTTTGCTTGAATTGTTACCATTTTTTTAATTGTTATTGTTTCTTGCCTATTGATATGTATAGCATGATAACTGTGACAGGTCATTAATATCTTAAAGAAGGCATCATTGTTAGTTGCTAGATTTTTATAATTTATAACTGAAGTAATTCGATAGTTCATTGAAGTCAGTTTTTAAAAAAGCTTTGAGGACAAGAAATTGAAGTCATTTTTACTATAGCTATATCACATTGATTTCATCTCTACAAAGTAATAATGTCTTGCACTACAGAAGATGAGAAACAAGCGCTACTTAGCAATGAAACAAAGTATTCTTTGTGAGTATGAATTAATAGTTCCTAAATTATGCAAAAAAAGAGAAAAAATAGGATATGGACTAATACAAATTGTTGCTAGTACAAGTTGCTAATATATATTTCTTAAATGTTCTGAGATTGATCAGTTCCCCTATTTTTCTCTTTCATCAAAAAATTTGTCTAAAATTCATTCTCTCTTTCATTGCTAATTGCATTAGCCACATTGAGAAAGCATTGGTAAAATTTACCCAGTTTTACATTATGTAGTTGATTTAAAAATGAAAGGGCCCTATTCAAATGAAAATATTTTATTTTATAGTTCTCCCTCAGATTTTGATTTTACTGAACTTAATTTTTTTCCAATATAAACCTCTACCGATATTTTGTGACTACATTTTATTACCATATTTCCCAGCACACAGGTCAACATAGTATATAGTGTAAACATGTATAAAACATTCAACATCATCATTATCTTTCCAAATGCTGCTACATTTCACATGAGATTTTTGGTCCCCCAAAGTTGACCCACCTTTTATGGTTGTAAATTTTGGTCTGAAAAATTGAACTTGTATGTAGAGGGATAATACAGTAAACCATTTAGTTATTTGTTAAACCTTACAAATACAGAGATATAGTCAAGGTCAGTTGACAGTTCACAGGGATTAGGCTTCCAGTTTGGGAATATCTTCATCCTTCCCTCCTCATGAATGGGTGTTCAAGAGAAGTAGAATAGTGCAGTTAGAGAAGTAATGGGTGGTGGGAATGTTTTGAAGAGGAAATTGGATAGGGTGGGTCAGTTGTGCACACACACACACACACACACACACACACACACACACACACACACACACACACACACACACACACACACACACACACACAATCTGTACATCCAGAATCTCATATTGTCAGTCATTCTGTCCTTTGTCATCACCTCCATGAGATTCAAGGCCCTGGAATCTACTTCTTCCTGTGTCTTCCTCATCTACAGGCTTCATCCACATGAAGTGATCAGCACTTCTTTATACAGTTGTCCTCATCTATGAGCATCACCTGTCCATAGTAGTGCAGTCCTCTTTCTTGCATACTACATCAGATTCCTCTTATGCCAGTTTTTCGATTGATTTAATTATATTTTATTTTCTATTTGAAAACTTGGTTATGAAACACCTTTATTCATTTTATTATTATTATTTTATGATTTTTACTTTGTATTTTATTATACTTATTTATACTTATTTGTTTATAATTTTTTCTATATGTGACTGTGGATTTTCATGGATGAGTTCATGAACTTTGGTTCTTTTCTCTAAATTATATATATATCATCATCATCATCATCATCATCATCATCATCATCATCATTTAACGTCCGCTTTCCATGCTAGCATGGGTTGGACGACTTGACTGACGACTGTTGAAACCGGATGGCAACACCAGGCTCCAATCTAAATTTGGCAGAGTTTCTACAGCTGGATGCCCTTCCTAATGTCAACCACTCAGAGAGTGTAGTAGGTGCTTTTACGTGTCACCTGCACGAAGGCCAGTCAGGCGATACTGGCAACGGTCACGCTCGAAATGGTGTCTTTTATGTGCCACCTGCACAAGCCAGTCCAGGGGCACTGGCGACGATCTCGCTCGAAAATCCTACGGAGGCCAGTCAGGCGGCACTGGCAACGGCCACGCTCAAAATGGTGCATCTTATGTGCCACCCGCACAAGAGCCAGTCCAGGGGCACTAGCAACGATCTTACTTGGCTTGCCGGGTCTTCTCACGCACAGTACATTTCCAAAGGTCTCGGTCAGTAGTCATCGCCTCGGTGAGGCCCAATGTACGAAGGTCTTGCCTCACCACCTCAGCCCAGGTCTTCCTGGGCTTACCTCTTCCACGGGTTCCCTCAACTGTTAGGGTGTGGCACTTTTTCACGCAGCTATCCTCATCCATTCTCACCATATGTCCATACCAGCGCAATCTTCTCTCTTGCACACCACAACTGATGCTTCTAATGTTCAGCTTTTCTCTCAAGATACTTACACTCTGACGGGTATTCACATTGACATTACACATCCAACGGAGCATACTGGCTTCATTCCTTGCGAGCTTACGTATGTCCTCAGCAGTTACAGCCCATGTTTCACTGCCATGCAGCATGGCTGTTCGTACACATGCGTCATACAGTCTGCCTTTTACTCTGAGTGAGAGTCCTTTTGTCGCCAGCAGGGGTAAGAGCTCTCTAAACTTCCCAGGCTATTCTTATTCTAGCAGCTACACTTTCAGCGCACCCACCCCCACTACTAACTTGGTCGCCCAGATAGTGGAAGCTATCGACTACCTCTAGTTTTTCACCCTGGAATGAGATAGAAGTTGTTTCCTGTTTGTTTACAGTCTTTATTGGACCTGAACATCTGCCACAAACAAAAACTAACTTGCTAGTTAACCTGCCTTTGATGTTGCTGCACCTCTTATGTGTCCATAGCTTGCACCGGGTACATCTTATAGAGTTACTACCTACTCCTTTTCTACATACTGAGCAGGGCCATCTAGCTGAAGGGGTTTGTGTTTTATCTACCTTCCTACTTATTAGGATTTTGGTTTTAGCTAGGTTGACTCTAAGGCCCTTCAATTCTAGACCTTGCTTCCACACCTGAAACTTCTCCTCTAGTTCTGATAGTGACTCCGCAATTAGGGCAAAGTCATCAGCATAGAGGAGCTCTCAGGGGCAACCTGTCTTGAACTCCTCTGTGATTGCCTGGAGGACTATGATAAATAAGAGGGGGCTGAGGACGGAACCTTGGTGGACCCCTACCTCTACCCGGAATTCATTGCTGTACTCATTTCCAACCCTCACCTTACTGGCAGCATCTCTGTACATGGCTCGTACAGCTCTCACTAACCATTCTTCTATCCCAAGTTTCCTCATTGACCACCAGATAAGGGATCGGGGGACCCTGTCAAAAGCTTTCTCCATGTCAACGAAAGCCAGGTACAGAGGTTTATCCTTGGCTAGGTATTTCTCCTGCAGCTGTCTTACTGGAAATAAGGCATCAGTAGTGCTTTTACCTGGCACGAACCCAAACTGCATCTCATCTAAATTGATTCGCTCCCTAATTAGTTGGGCTATGACCCTCTCTGTAACTTTCATAACCTGATCTAACAGCTTGATGCCTCTGTAATTATTTGTATCTAAAGCGTCACCTTTACCTTTATAGCAGTTGACTATGATGCTGCTACACCAGTCATTGGGTATGACTCCTCCGTGTAGCACCTGGCTCGTAATACGGGTGACTAGGCTATAGCCAACACTGCCAGATATTTTGAGCATCTCTGCAGTGATTCCTGATGGGCTGGGGGCTATCCCGGCCTTCATACTCTTAATTGCTTTATCTACCCTGGTACTATCAACTCGGATAGCTGGTCCCTCTATTGGGTAGACATACGGCTCTCTCCCTCCCATTCATTCTCTTTAATAAGCAATCTATCGTAGTGGCATCCCCAGACCTCTTTCTTTGCATCCACATATTAGCACTGCGTCGGCTATGATGATGAGAGATCCAGCTGACACACACGCACGCACACACACACACACACACACACACACACACACACGCACACTTCTTAGAACAGTTGTTCGTAGACAGGTTTCTGTGTTCATTATTATGTCTTCTGGCTAATTTGATGGTGTCTTGGCTGCTATTTCTATGCTTAAGTAACCACTGGAAAGCTCACACATCTACGGATAATATGTGATTAGTAATATGATGTCATTTCAATCATTAAATCTTAACCTAGAAAATTGAAAGGAGATATTTTTTTTTTTTTTTTTTCGCTCTGTATTTTGTTTGATCTATTATAACGTCATAATGTGTCGATTATTCCGTATAAGCACACGGTCAATTTTGCTTTCGTCTTCAAATTTTGAATGTTTCAGAAGACACTAGCAATAATATATAGATAGCATTGTCATTCAGTATTGCATTGAAATATCTTCTCAAGTATGAAGAGAGAAACAGATTAATACAAAGCATGCTTGCCTTATTTCCTTGTAGCTTCACAAATCCTTTGCTTTCAAAGCCCAGATCTCTCTGCAATGTAACAATATACTTAGCACACAAGCATCACACTATCTTTGAAAGTATAACAAGGGGGGAAAATATGCAGGGGTGCATGAAAACAGAGTGCGTACTAATTTGCTTGATGTTGTGAACCAAGAAACTTCAATTAACTGAAATTAACTCTATAATGAGAAAAACCAATCATTATCTTAATGATTAACTTTGGTAAAGCAAGGAAAAGTTATAACTGTTGCTGATTAAGGAAACTTATGGCATATACTAAGTGTATTCCACATATCTGTTACTCCAGATATGCCTTGTTTCTACCTAATGGAGAGCTATATTGTGTGCATTCTGATGTGCAGTGATTTATTGAATGAAGTACATTGAAATAATTGGAGCATAATGCATTATTTCTGCAGCACAGTCTGCTTTTGTATGCTTTTAGGTCCTGATAGTAGTACAGCAAAGTGCAAGGGAGACTTTAGTTAGGTTACAAGTCACTTTTTAGTAATCACCATTTTTAGTATACATGACAGGACAATGTTTGGAATTACTGGAGTTATTGATGATACTAGTATTGTGTTTTCCCATTATATATTGAGATTGAGGTGGATCACCAGACTGATCACATCATGAGGGAAGATCTGACATTGTTTCAAGCAGATCTGGCTGGTTTCTTTGAATGTTTCCTGAGCCAGGATGAGTATTGGGTCCATCACTTTCAGCCAGAGACAAAGAGACAATCCATGCAATAGAAACACACTCCTCACCTGCTCCAAAGAAGGCCAAGGTCATTTCATCTGCAGGGAAGATGATGGCTTCAGTATTTTGGAATGCAAAGGCATTGTGTTTGACTATCTTGAAAAGGGCTGCACCATCAATGGAGAGTACTATGCCAACTTACTGAGGCAGTTACAAATTGCTATCAATACCAAATGCTCAGGAAAGCTGATGAAAGGGGTCTAGTTTCATCAGGGCAATGCTCCAGCACACAAGTTTGTTGGTTTCAATGGTTGCTTTATGTGACTGTGGCTTTGAACTGATTGATCACCCTCTCCATCTGACTATCATCTGTTCCCCAACTGGAAAAATCACTTGGCTGAGAACCAATATCATAGTGATGATGATGTTATATCTGCTATTGATGACTTTTTAGACCAACGGGATGAAAGCTTCTTCACTAATGAGATCCAAGCACTGATGAAAGTAGTGTGTGGACTGCAAGAGAGACTATGTTGAAAAATAACTTCATTTGATCATATTTCATCAGAATATCTAGATCAGCCTCTGAACTTTTTAATTGACCCTTGTAGAACCTGGATAATTTTTTTTTAATATTTACTTCCACCTCTTTAATTTCTGTTTTGAAATCCATCTAGAGTCATTTTGCCCTATTTCTCTTCACAGGGGAAATAGGAAAGACCTAGTGTACAAGGGGGTGCTGAAAAGTTCCTGGCTTTAAGGGTATCACGAAAGACTTGGTTGGAGGTTCAACCTTCCAAGTTCTTTTACAGTGCTTAGAAAAACTGATAGATTGCTGCAATAAATGTGTGAATCTGAGAGGAGAATATGTTGATTAAAATCATAATTAACTGATCCTCCTGTATTTTTTTTTGGCCCACAGACAAGAACATTTCAGCGCCCCTCACATATGGTTTGATTTAATCAATTATATGCTACTCCTATAAGTTTGTGGACTTGTGACACTGGAGGAAATTGTCATCTTGTAAAAGACAAGTATTGTATAATAAAAGTAAGCTATTAGTGTATTCCACCTTTTATCTCAGTTTTGATTTCATGCTGGGGCCTTTCCTTACTTATTGTAATGGCTTAGTCAGAAGCAGAAGGGCAGTGACCATGGCCCTTTTCAGGCACTGGTGAGAGGAAAACAGAGTGGACTCTACTAAAGGGCCCCAAGTGCATGTAGAGCAATGAAATAAGCTTACCACCTAAAAACTTGAATGCTCTCTCTGATGTGCTTCTCTGCAGTTGCCATCTTCCTAATTTCATTCACAAGGCTCTAGTAAGAAACACTTGTCCCAAGTACTGTGCACTGAGAAAATCAATTAGTTACGAAGTGAACTTCGTAACCATAAAGCTATGTCTGGATTGCTTATGTGAATACTCTTGAGAAAAGTGTAAATTCATATGCTTTGTATTTAAGAAATCCTTATTTCAATATTAAGAAAACTGGGTGCTGTCCCATTTATATTTCATGAAAAAAGGGTGAAAATTTACTGCTGTTCTTTACAGTGATAACCTGTCCCTAATCTTGTCATCAATTTACTTGATAGGTGACTGGGTTTACCTGAGTTTGATTATAGAAACTACACAATGCCAATGATAAGATGTTCACAACTGCCAACATGCCACTCAATACTCTGACATATTACCTAGTCATATGTAGCTTTTAAGGGAGAGGTCTGGTATGAATCATAATACTACATATTCTAAATATCTATTCAGTTTGGTTCTCTAAAGACAGATATAATGAATGTTGATCTCAGTTAAGCTTATCACAGTCAGCTTCCACTCTTCTTGAGAAAATTTAACTATCCTAAAATTACCTTTACCTTTTATCCTAAAATTACCTTTATTGTTGGTGTTATATTCCATAAATCACTAGATAGTTAGGGCACCACTGGAGACTTCAGCTGACTGGCTTTTTTTTCTTTTTGCTTTAGGTTTAAGAAATTTCATCTCAGCATAGTAATCTAATGAAACACTTGTTAAATACTATTATATATAACATTATTATATAAATAATGTTTAAAATCTGTTATTGTTTATCCTCAAATCATCATAATGAAAAGCATTTCAGCTGTAACCATCATACCTTTTTAGGGGTTTAGGTGTACTTAGATGATAAAGTGATTTGAGGAAGATCTAGCCTCTATTTCTAACCAGTGGAATGTCCATGTATGTAAAGTGGTGTTTCCTAGATTTTTAACTTATATAATATCTTTATAATCTTTTTTCTTTCTCTTTCATAAAGTGATTAAATAAAGCATAAAACTGTCTTTGAAAGGTTTACCAATGCTAAAGCTATTGGATATCACAAAGAAGATTCCAGAAATTTTGTCTTGATCAAGACCCTACTTAGACTAAATTTCCCTACAATTCCCTATTGAGATATCAAGTTTTCATGTAGGTCTCCTTACGACTGATTGAAGTCAGAATCTCCCCCTACCTTACAGAAAATCCTATGCATATACAATAAAGTTTTGTATACAGTATTAAACACAAAAATGACTCAAAAATTCATTTGTGTATAATTAGCCTATATATCAATATTTCTTACAGAATCCCAGTGTTCTGGAGAACCCTGGTTGGAAAATGCTGATGTAGAGGCTAGCAGTGGCTTTTATCATGCTTGTTAATGTCACTCCCCACTAGACCACATTTCTGTAATATCTTCATCAACTCTAAGGAATTATAATTTATGTAATTTAATCCTAAACATACTTTTAGAATATTTGAATTATAAATGTTTTAATTTTTTTTTTCTCAGTTTCTCTTAATTCAGGAATTTTTTTCCATTATTGCAAGTGATATTGGAATTTGCAAAATACTAAAGTAGTAAAATTCCTAATTTGTAATTTAACCTGAGAAACAGAAACAAAGCACCAGACTAAAGGCCTTATAGTATTTCATTTCATCACACTTTTCCTACAAACTTATGAATGATGAGAATTGGGTAAAAATGTGCTGTGAAGGACAGATCTCAGGATATTACGACTCATGGATGAGATGATGCTGATTTACTGTAATGCAGACCTGTTCATTCTATACTAATTTTGAAAAAAAAATCATTAACCCTTTAGCATTTAAACCAGCCAGATGCAACCTCTCACACCTGCCCTACACTGTCCTTCTAAACATCGTGAAAATTTCAAAGCTGCAAGATGATGCATGATAAATTCAAAATAATGTGAATAAATAAGCATTAAATATGAGAGAATAATCTGAATGCTATTGGGTTAATCCTTTTGGTATCAACCCCCGTAGGCTGTCTCTGGTTCTAGGATAGAAAACTTCTTGTTTCCAAATCTTCATATAAAAATTAATATCTTCCATAATTTTATGTGGCACCAGCTTTATGAAAAAGTTATTTTCTAAATCTTCCCAAATACTAACAGTTCATGTATTTCATTAGAATTATTGGTTGTGAAAGGGTTAAAACTGCTGTACTAATTCAAATAAATATCTAATTCAACTGCAAATCATTTCAGCTGGAAACAAATCTTGAAGTTACTATCTTAGTTATTACCTATCTTGTATATGTTATGTAATTTTTTTTTTTTTTAACCATTAAAAAAAGTACTCTGTAGTTTTTGGTTAGTTTTCATTTAGTTTGAATCATTTTGTCACTTCTGAAAGTGAAAGAAATCAAATCATGCTACGTAATTACTGGCGGATCAATACAGCGTCAGTTGTAGATAAATATGTATTTTGTCTGTGATTAGATTGTGTGTGTGTGTGTGTTGTTGTTGTTTTATTGCAGTTTTGGAACGAGGTTCTGTGCATCAAACCAACTGTTTTGCTGTCCTTTTTCTCAAGCCATTTAGATTAAGATGATTGTAACTGAATAAGGGAAATAACTCTGTAAGCTCTTACTCTGAGACCTATGTGGATAATAATTGATTGAAAAATCCACCATCATCAAAACTTCTTCCTATTAAATTTAACGTCTTTGGTTTCAAATCCTACTACTTAGGCAATGAACATGCCTTTTATTGCTACTTCCTAGCTTGCCAACATAAAGTTTATTGTGGACTCTTATCTTGTTGATTTATTGTAATCAATATTCTCTTTTATATATATATATATATATATATATATAGGATCAGGGTTTACAAAGGAGCTATGAAGAAGTTTGAAACAATCAAACGCAACAATAGGAATGGGATTTGCCCACTCTATAGGAGCAAATCATGGAACACCATAGAAAGAACTAAGAAGAAAATAGGGAAGGCAAGCTCATGGTACAATAGCCACAAGTACCAAAGCGTCATGTTCGTCGACACCACCCCTAGAGGCGAACTGGCGTACCGCTTTAGAAGGGCCCTAGACAAACTTAAGCTAAGAATTAAGGTTGTTGAAAGGCCAGGCAACCCTATCAAATCCCTTATCAGTAGAACATACCCTTTCAGTAGAACCCCCTACACTGATAGGAACTGTATCGTATGTAGATTTAGCCCACAAACGAACTGCAAAACCAGAAATGTGGTCTATAGTATAAGATGTACAGAGGGACGATGCAGAAATAAGACAACGACATATGTAGGCGAAACAGCAAGGAGTATAGGGGAGCGGGCAAACGAACATTGGAGGGAACTTAAGGAAGGGAAGAACTCATCAGTTCTGTACCAGCACGCTGAGCAAGAACATAGAGGCTCAATCAACAACATAGAAATTAAAATCTTATCTACACATAGCAGTGATGCAGCACTTAGACAAATTACTGAAGCTACACACATAATAGAAGGGAAACCGAGCCTGAATAGGAAACTAGAATGGAACACTAACATACGCCACTAACAAACCACAGCGTGTGACAACATGTTACCCATAAACCAATAATAGGAACAAAGTATAATACAATACATAGATAAACAAATGGAATTAAATACTACATACGTTAACAAAATTTAATTAAACACATTAAAAAAAAAAAAAAAAAAAAAAACACACACACACACACACACACACACATGAACATATAAATAAATAAAAACTAATACAAATGAACACGTATTAACAGAGAATATAGGTGATACAGACACTCCCCATACACACATGCACTTACAAAAGACACAGACACATTGAAGGACACGCATGCGTAGACACATACAATAGGAATACAAAATACAAAATGGCTGATAGTTAGCAAGGTGAGACACACATAAGAAAGAAGGAAACAAAGGACCACTGATGAGGTCACAGAAGTGTGACGAAAGAACTCTGGCCGAAATAAGATTAAGATTAATGTAATATAAAGCTGAAAAAAAAAAAATTAACACCAAATATACAGTGCGTGTGTTTTTATTGGCTAAACTGGCAATATGACCATCCCCAAGTACAACAACATCTGTTTCAACACACGATTTCACATAAAAAATCTTGCAAAACAAATATAAAAAATCTTGCAAAACAAATATAAAAAATCTTGCAAAACAAATATATATATATATATATATATATATATATATATATATATATATATTTTTTTTTTCACTCGTGTGATTCCTTACAACTTTACGTTGTTATATATATATATGCCATGCTTGATCACTAAATTCTTAAGTTTTTTCATTCTCTGTTTATTTTCTCTTATTCCTTTCTGTTGAAGAGCATAGGCTCAAAACACAAGACTTTTCTTACTTTCCCGAGCATCGAACTAATACACCTGCTTGTTGTTCATACTCTCCAGTTTCTTGTATAATCTTTTACAAACATAAATGCTGTGTTGTGTGACAGTTTTTCTAACTTTTATTTAAACATATATTAGCATGTGTGGTTCAGTGAATTTAGATTTTTACAGTTGGATGTGCTTCCACTCAACTGTAGCAAGAGGCTGATATTTATTTTGTTGTGGTTTGGTGTCTACAATTTACGGTTTATTTATCCTCCTAAACAAAAACAACTAATCGATGATGGATACTATATTGTGTATAGAAACATTGTTTCAAAACTTTAAAATTTTTGCAGATGCAAACCACCTTGGACTCTCTTTAGTTTCCAGTATTTAAAATTGTCTGCCTGAAAAAAAATTTTTTTTTTCTTCTGTCCTCTGTTTTTTCAGAGCCTCCCTATTTTTTTCAATCTGATGGTGAATTAAAGTTTACCAACCTGACATTATTTATCCTGTTTTTATTTTCCTGGTCTTTCCATTATTTTCTATTCCATTGACATATTATCATTTAAATTTTAGTATCATCTGCTGCAATAAAAATAGTTTGAGTTACATTATTATTATGAATTCGAGTTACATTATTAATATTACTTGTTCAAACACAAAACAAAATACATTGTAATATTTAGGTGTGTCTCATTTTCTGGTGAGGTCAGTATATGACATCAGTTTTTACATTTAATTTTTCCAGGTTTGATAAATAAGTAGCAGTCAACTATTGAATTTGATCTAATAAACTATTACTCTCTATCACTACTACAAAAAATATATGCAGCCTTGTACCTGCCAAACCTCTGAGTTATCAGAATAAACAAACCAAAACTGGTTATCTAGTAGTGGTGGGGAACAAGCACAAAAACATATATGCATATGTGCACACACACGGCAGACTTCTTTGAGTTTCCTTCAACCAAATCCACACACGAGGCTTTGGTTACCTGGGGCTGTAGTAAAAGCCACTTGGCCACTTGGCCAAAGTGCCATGCAGTGGGATTGAGCTCAAACCCATGCCGTTGGGAAGTAAGCTTCTTACCACACTGCCATGTCTGCGCTTATGTGGAATTTCTCTCTCAATTCTGTGTATCTTTTAAAAATCTATTGGTTAATTAGTTTCTTTATAAAGAGTTCTTCCATTCAGACTGGAAATGTTGTTAACTTGAGACATGGTGATAATAGATCCTGTGCAATGTTTTCTGTCAAACTGTGATTGCAGTGTGACAGATTACTGGGCTATATACTATGTGTAAAAGTAAAGTGGTTGCAGTAACATGTCAGATGTGATATACATTATTATGTCTAGATATTCTTTCTTTTAACAGCTTAGCTTTCATCAGTTGCATTGGTCCAGGTCTCTCTCTCTCCCCTCCCTCCCTCCCTTTGAAATAGAATGAAATTGGCTAAGGATAGTGAAGGAAGCATTTATCCAGGACTGACATGTGCACTTCATGTGGATTTGCTTCTGTATGTTGTTCACAGTGGCCCTGCTATTTGTATTCTACTTGTTTGTAAGAAGTTCTCCAAAAAACTTCTATCTACGATTTTGTTGTCGGTAAAATATTTGAGCCAGCACCAGCTTGCTGTTGTTGAGTTTCAAGCTTGTTACTTCTTCATACTTTCAGTTTTCCATCTTAAAGTACCAAACAAGATTCATTTCCTCTTACCTCTGACTCCCTTGTAATGTTACATTAACTTACTGCTGAAATGTTACTGTGATCTGAAGGCATTAGAGAGGAGAAAAAAAAACAAACAAACAAACAGACTATGCTGAATGAAGAACTCCTCAGTCTGGTAAGGAATAGATAAACACCAGGAAATATGTCTATTGCCACTACACAAAGATTATATATTCATCAGATTTTGCAAGAAAATTAACCAAGTTAGTTGGAGTGGAGCTATTTTGTGACACCTGTCACTGTATGCCAAAATACCTGTGATAATGCCATTAAAACCAATATTAACTTTGTTAATGATAGCAACTTAAATCTTGAAAACTTATACAAGATTTGTGAACATGCAGGTATAGCTGTGTGGTAAGAAGTTTGCTTTCAGGTTCAGAGACCCACTGTGTGGAACCTTGTGCAAGTGTCTTCTATAACCTTGGACCAATCTAAGCTTTGTGAGTAGATTTGTTAGGCAAAAACTGAAAGAAATCCATTTTGTGTGTTTGTGGCCCATTTCATCTTGCTGAACCATTAATCCCTACACATTTTTTTTTCTCTTTCTCTCTCCATTTTTTTTTCCTCTCTCAATCCTTTCGGTCGATGAGTGCAGGCTTGAAACATCAAAGACTTTTCTATTCTTACCAGGCATTAAAACTAATACATCTGCTTGTTGTTCTTTCATCTGTCTTTTGTTTTCTATAAATTTGAACTCGGTGTATGTGTGTGTGTGTCTTTATTTTCAATCTTTTACTTGTTTTCAATCATTGGACTCTGACTATGCTGAGGCATTGCTGTGAAGGGTTTAGTTGAAAAAAATCAACTCCAGTACTTATAATCAAGCCGGGTATTTATTCTATTAGTCTCTTTTGCCAAACCACCAGGTTACAGAGGCAAAAACAAATCAACACCAGTTGTCAAGTGATGGTAGTGAGGGATAAACACAAAAGATGCATACACACGTATACACACACGGTTTCTTTCAGTTTCTGCCTACCAAATCCACTCAGAAAGCTTTGGTTGGCCTGGGTCTATAGTAGAAGACCCAAGGTGCTGTACAGTGGAACTGAACAGAAAACCACATAGTTAGGAAGCAAGCGTTTTCACTATGTAACTGCACCTGCACTGCTATTCCTGTGTCTAGGGCAATGCATTTCATTATATAAAATATTGACAGAAAAGTTTACAAAAGAAAATATTAGAGCTGTTTAGTTATTGTCTTAAATATCAAACAGAAACTGTGTCAGCAGTGACTTTCTCACTGTCAAGCTAAGTACTGGCTACTAAGGAATCAGAAAAGATGCCAACAGATTTCAGATTTTTAAAAATCAAATCCTATTTTCTTCTTTTTAACTATCATTAAGATATCAATAATGATATGTTAATCAGCTTATTAATAAAAGAATTATATTGGACTCTTGATTTTACTTCAGAAAATACAGTTTGTTACCATTGGTTTCAATTTTCAATTCATCAAGGACTCAAATGATTGATGCCTTTGGGAAAGGCATGAATATATTTGATTTCTTTATCTATAACTGTTTGCTTGTATTAAAAAAAAAAAATCAATATTTATTGTTTGTTTTATGCCTTGGTGGCATATTTGTGTGTGTGTGTGTGTTCATCACTATAGTGGCAGATGGCATTAAGTGCTTGTTGTTGGTTTGTCTCGGGTCAGGTGTAATTGAGGAGATCAAGGCATTGCAGCCATGATATTCATGTTTTCTACATATCTAAAATTACATTCTAAAATTATATTCTTCAATGTGTCCTTTAATAAAGATGGTACTGTGTTGAGGGAATTTAACTGTAATTTCTAGCAAGTTGAGCAACCATGTAGTGGTACCATCATTGGCTTGAACAAGCTGTTGTTGAGCTTCAGATCATAGACTCTTGTTATTTTATGAGGCCATTTTTTCAAACAGTTGGTTATTGTTATGATTTAAGGGAGATTAGATTGCTATTTTTTGTTGGTCAAGTGACTGTAGAGGCTCTCTCGTTGGCTTGTTGGTGGCTATGTCATCAAAAGTAAAAGCCAATGGATTCATGTGCTTCATATTACGTATGTTTATCTTTTGTTTTCTTTTCCTTGATCTAAGCCTTTCTATAAATGCAAAAGATAAAAACATTGTGAGATGAGTAAATAGTCCTAATCAATTGATTAGCAGATAAAACAGATTGTTTTATATGGGTGGAGTTGAGGTAAGAATGCAGTGAGAAAAAAATGATTATACTTCAGTGAATATAGTGTACAGTAATGCCTCAATATACAAGTTAATTCCTTCCTGGAGAAAACTCGTAAACCCAGGGTCTCGTAAAACGAGTCCTCATAAAGTGAGGTATTACTGTACTTTTAACAAGGGAGAAACATTATTCATCACCTAAATTTTATTTCCTGCATGCCAACACTCTTAACAGTTGACAAAGCTGTGCCACTGTTGCCATTGCTTACTGTCTAATATAAGCACAAGGCTTAAAATTTTGTGGGGAGGGGGCTAGTCGATTACATCAACTGGTACTTATTTTATTGACCTAGAAAGGAATGAAAGGCAACATTTGAACTGTGAATGTAAAGTCAGAAGAAATGCTGCCAAGCATTTTGTCTGCTCTGGTAATGATTTTGTCAGCTAGCCACCTTTTACATAGATTAATTAAAGAAATCAATAAAGTTAGTTAACTTTCAACTTGAATTTTTAAAGGTTGATGTCTGAAGGGAAAATTTGGGCAAGTTGGAAGTTTGAGGTTTTTTTTAGTTTTTGTCAAACTGTTCAGTACAGGGAATTAGGAGTGTAATACAACAGGGACAACACAATGGTGACATGTAGATGAATGTGGTTGCAAGTTTATTAGTTTATTAATTCAGAGAAGCAATTGATGTAGTTGGTTGAGTGAAAACTTACCAATCAGTTGGATGGGCATTTTATTATTATTATTATTTTTTTTTATTAATGTTGTCTAGAATCTTCATATATAACAACTAGTCTGCCTTAAGTAAGTTGTAGACATGCTTGTACTCATACAGAAGTAGCAGTTTTTAGCTCTGAATGTAAAAAAAAACAAAATACAATTTTATAGAAAGTATCTATAACCTAGATGTTACAGATATGTGATCACCATAAGAGATTACTAGATTGTGAAGTGTAGCATTTCTAAAGTTGGTGAAATCTTTGTAAGTTGTTAATGAGTGAAAAAAGTGTAGTGTAGTAGATGTGTTTCATTTATATATGTGCTGATTGTATTTTGGTTCTGTTAAAGAGGACTAGATTTTTTTTTATATATATACTCTTTCTAGTGTTGGTGCTACTCTAAAAATCTATTCAGTACACTTTGTAAAGTGACTGATGTTAGAAGGGGCATCCAGCCACAAGAACCATGCCAAACATATAACTTGCAAATGAGACATGATTCTCGGCACCTTGAATTCATGTCCCAATACACCACTGATATTTGGCATGTAAGGGGCTCAGATAATTCTGTTGCTGACACACTTTATCATGTTCACATTGATACATTACACACTACTGCCTCTATCAATCTCCAAATGTTAGCTGCCAACCAGGAAAACAATGAAGAATTCCACAAACTTTGAAATTCTTCTTCTCTCTCTGTAAACTTCTTCCTCAACCCTCTTCTCCTAGTTATATTTCCACAAGTCCTGAATGTCCCCATGTTCCAAAGAAGCATGGACATTTGGCGTTTTTTCTAACATTCACACACACACACACACACACACACACACACACACACACACACACACACACACACACACACACACACACACACACACACACACACGTGTGTGTTTTATATATTCATTAATTCAAAGGTGTTGTTCCTCTATCACTGCTCTGAGATTCTTGTTTTCATTTTTTTTGTTAAATGCAGAAATGAAAAATAGAGTAGCAATAAGGGGAATTTGCCATTCCAATAACAACACACCAAAATATCGAAGGGTATTAACCATGAATAAGAACTGGCTTGGACTGTGATGGCCTGTCTAACCTATGCCAACATGGAAAGCATGCATAAAATGATAATGGTGGTGGTAGGGAATTCTCAAGATCTTTATTTATGTAAGTGATATATATCTAATGTAAGATTTTTCGGTTTATGTGAATGATTCCTGTGCAAAAGATTATCAGTGAACAAAAGATGGTATTGTATGTATAGTAATATGTGTAGAGAGTGCAAATTTAGGAGTGTAACCGAGCTAGAGATAGTAGCACGTGAATTGAAAAATGTTATGAGGGAGTAAACAGAGTGGATATTTGAAGTACCAGAGCTTTCATTAGCAGAGAATGCTATGTGGTTGGTTGATGTGATCAGGGAAGCATTGATAATATAATGTAAGACAATTTTATGATTTTAGAGACTATGTGGGTTGAGTTAAAGATAAACTTGGATATAACAGAAGTCAAGCATGTTCATTACGTGTGTATGTGAACCAAAGTGTCAAGCCAGGTGGACAAGATTTTGGCCTCTGTACAAAACAGAATCAGTATGAAAGATCCTAAAAGAGTTATGATAGTGAAGTCATCTAGGAAGATATCCTCAGGGAGAGTTATCTCTAGGTATGCAAGTCATCCTGGAAGATGATTTTGGAGAGAGAGAGAGGCAGAGATCTTTAGGAATGCATTGAGGCCATGTCAGTGATTTCAATGCATTCCTAGACAAGAGAACAAATGAATTTAGAAGAATTAGGACATTGGGTTCTTAAGATATAGCTGCTGTTTACTATGAATAGTGGGTATTGTTGATTTAATTTATTAACTAACAGCAGAAGCTGGTAAATGGTGTTGAGTCCATTGATGTAGAGGACAGGGAATTGTATAGAGATTGTTTCTTGTTCTATTTTAGGGATTTCAATATTTTTGTAAGACAAATTGAATGTTTGATGAAAGGGGAGATAAACCAAACCTAGGGTCTGCTACTAACCACAAGAGCAATCTCTCTTGTGCAGTTGGAAATCAAAAACCCCATGCTTGTTAGAAGAAGTAGCAGTTACAAACTGAGGGAGAATAGAATATGGAATTATGTAGCAACTAATAAGGTATCTTCCCAAAGTTTTACTTATTTAGAAAAATAAGTATCTAAAAAAGAAAGGAGGAAGATTTGCAATAAAGGAGTAACTATCCATCCCATACCAGTATGGAAAATGGATGTTAAATTGTGATGATGACTAAGAAAAGTAAAATAGAAAAGAGGGAGTGGATTGGAATTGAGAGATGCTAGATTAGGGAGTCAAAAATGAAGAAAATTTAAATTAGTCATGTCAAATGCAGCCCACAAGACTTTCTGTTTGGCACACTTAACAAAAAATTACCTTGAATATTTTTAGTAGTGCAACCTGCTTGATAATGAGTCCTGTTTCATGTGGCCTACTTCTCAAAAAAAGTTGTTTCTGCCTGATTTAAACCAGCCATATCAGGCCAAAATATTCTACCAGTTCAAACTGGTCAGATTCAACCTACCCTACAATGTCATTCTAAAAGTATACAAATACACCATTGAAATCTCGAGACTACAAGATAATGCATGATTAATTCAAAACAATGTGAATAAATAAGCATTACATTTGACAAAATAATCTAAATGCTAAAGTGTTAAATTATGTTTGCATCAGAGAAGACCTGTTGTTACTGAATAGCCATACTTCAACTCTATGAGCAGATCTATGATCAAAGACGTTCTCTTTCTCTCTCTCTCTCTCTCTCTCTCCTTTTTTAAAAACTGTAGTCTGTGATTCAAGTAAGATTTGGTTTATATACAAACATAATAGAAAATATTATGAGATGGTTGTAAAATATTTGCCAGAGACTAAAGTTGTTCCAACAGTTTGGGCTCAGAAAGTTAAAGCAAAGCAGATTCTTTGTATTAGTATATGGATATATAAGCATAAAAGATAATTCTATTGATTTTTATTGATGATTTCAGTATTCTGCTGGGGCTGAAACTACATCTATCTTATGCCATCTACAGATTCTCTTGCATTTTTCTTTTCAATTTCTGTCTCAAAGGAATAAGCCGGATTTTTTCTTTGTATAGGAAATAATCCTCAGATTTTAAAAGCAAAGCAATTACTGTTTCTTCTCACAAAGGCTTCATACATATTAATTGTAGCTTTGTCAAGTCAGTGTCTTATGTAAGTCGGTGTCTCTCTCTCTCTCTCTCCCTCTTTCTCGCTATATTTTCTATAGATAGATAGATAGATAAAGCTGATCATAATCTATTGGTTATATTATTCCTGTTTTGTATACAGCACCATTATAGGAAGAACTAAAAAAAAAATCCTATTGTGCTTTTAAATGTTAATGGACAGTAGTATGTCTTAATCATCAGTTTCATTAACAACACAGTTAATGCTTCCTCCCCATCCCATCTTGTATTTTACTAAGGCTAGGTATTGTCTACAGAATTACTGGAATTTGTTTCTAATGTAATTTCTGAAATATCTCTAAACTAACATTACTTATTGCTGTTTCAGTATTGACCGCCAGTGAAATGATGTTCAACCTACATCGTCAAATTAGATTGCCCACATCACCCAACTCATTTTCCTGAAAATGAGTTGGCGAGTGACATGTAGTGAGTTTCCATGGAGGTTAAAATTGCTTTCCTTCTGAAAGGTACAGTTGTGTCAACATTTAACCCTTTGAATCTGTATTTCAAAAAATAACACAATCTATCAAACAAGCTTCAGACAACTGTGTTGCATCTGAGGCAAGCAGTTATAATTTGGTGAGATCTGACAATTATATTCTTGTGTAACTTAAGGTCAGTGAGTGATGAGGCAGGGATCACAGGTTTGTCTTCCCAGTTCCACTTTGTCTTAGCTAGCTAGGACCTGACTGCACACTTGGACACGCAGTAATGAATCGTATGAGCATGTAGCATGCAAGTCTTAATTACATTGCTCTCTCTATACTGTTCCGTCTACTCTTGCACAGCCATAGATTCTGGTGGTGGCCACAGTGATGGTAAGCAAGGTGGATACTGTTGGAGTTGCTGCTCTTTGCAATTATTGATGGTGTAGTGTATAATCAAGCACAATAGAGTTAGAGGCTAGTGAGGGTATTAGTGCTGCAAGCATTTCTATTTACAGTATATGCATTATTTATGCTTATTTGAGCTGAATGAATGATAGATAGATAGATAGATAGATAGATAGATAGATAGAGGCGAGAGAGGGAGAAATAGAGGTATAGATAGAGTATTTAGGATGTTGTTGCAGTAGTGCTGTCTCAGTGTTTGGAGGTGGCTTTTCATGTAGTGACATGGACTGTATGAGAGGAGTTTGAAGTTTCCTATGGCAACAAACTACCACTTATATATTTAAATGGTCTTTTGTTCTTTCGTTGTTGGTGGTATGGCATTATGGTCTGTGTACAACTGATGATACGTAATGCATTGTTTTGTTCTTTGTAGTTTGTTGTGAGATTGCAGGCCCAGCTATAGCAACAGTCCACAATGGATCTAATGTTTGTACACCACTATTTCTTTCTAGTAGTTAAATGAGATTGCTCTAAGTGTTTGTACATCGTTTTATTTTTCGCTTCAGGTTTTCAGTTTTTTGGGGTTTTTTTCAGTATGTCTTATATATATCTTCTTTTCCAGTGACATTCTTCACTGATATTGGCAAACAGGACACAGTCGTGTGTCGATAAGCCAGCTGGAGGAGATGTCCTCCTGGGGCTAAAAGCAACAGTAACATCCACCCCTAGGGGTCAGCCACACTTAAGTGGCAATATACTACACTTTATCGTGCAGTTACTGTTAATACTTCATATAGAGAATTAACATTGCTTGTTTTCACCTTTTCAATATCAGTGAAGAATGTCACTGGAAAAGAAGATATAAGGTTTGCCAGATTTGTCTCTCTCACCAAGGTCATCAGCTGTCGAACGCCGACGAAGGGAAATAACCCTGAAATCCGGATACGTTCGTGCTGCTGGTCGAGGTGAGAGGGATAACTCCCTTGGCAAACAGGACACAGTCGTGTGTCGATAAGCCAGCTGGAGGAGATGTCCTCCTGGGGCTAAAAGCAACAGTAACATCCACCCCTAGGGGTCAGCCACACTTAAGTGGCAATATACTACACTTTATCGTGCAGTTACTGTTAATACTTCATATAGAGAATTAACATTGCTTGTTTTCACCTTTTCAATATCATTGAAGAATGTCACTGGAAAAGAAGATATAAGGTTTGCCAGATTTGTCTCTCTCACCAAGGTCATCAGCTGTCGAACGCCGACGAAGGGAAATAACCCTGAAATCCGGATACGTTCGTGCTGCTGGTCGAGGTGAGAGGGATAACTCCCTTGGCAAACAGGACACAGTCGTGTGTCGATAAGCCAGCTGGAGGAGATGTCCTCCTGGGGCTAAAAGCAACAGTAACATCCACCCCTAGGGGTCAGCCACACTTAAGTGGCAATATACTACACTATATATATATATCTATATATATATATATATATATATATATATATATATATATATCTATATATATATCTATATATATATATATATATATATATATATATATATATATCTATATATATATATATATCTATATATATATATATATCTATATATATATATATATCTATATATATATATATATCTATATATATATATATATCTATATATATATATATCTATATATATAATATATATCTATATATATATATATATCTATATATATATATATATCTATATATATATATATATATCTATATATATATATATATATATATCTATATATATATATATATCTATATATATATATATCTATATATATATATATCTATATATATATATATATATATATATATATATATATCTATATATATATATATATATCTATATATATATATATATATCTATATATATATATATATATCTATATATATATATATATATCTATATATATATATATCTATATATATATATATATATCTATATATATATATATATCTATATATATATATATATCTATATATATATATATATCTATATATATATATATATCTATATATATATATATATCTATATATATATATATATATATATATATATATATATATATATATATATATATATATATATATATATATATATATATATATATATATCTATATATATATATATATA